>NW_021604585.1:7545604-7582524 GCF_004785775.1 Grammomys surdaster | reverse complement strand
AAAGAAAGAAAGGAAGAAAGAAAGAAAGAAAGAAAGAAAGAAAAAGAGAAAAAGAAGAGAGAGGAAGACTGGAAAGGTGGGTACAGACCAATTAAGTCACAGTAAGGTGAGCTGTAAACAGTTTTCATCAGATGACTGAAACACTTTGAATGTTTTCTAACAATATCACTTTGTTGTGCAAATAGAAGCATGACATAAAAAAAAAAAAAAACCCGAGTGTGAGGGGCCAGAGGAATGAGAGTTTCTTTGCATTTTCTGTAGGACAGTACTTTTGAGATTCTTAGAGCCACACCTTGTTCCATAGCATTTCCGTTTCCTTCCGAAGCATCTCGTTTTTCTTTTCCTGTTAGAAGAGGAAGAACCAAACAAACAGATAGGTTTGACTGACTGTTAAGTAAGGTTAGAAAAAACCAACTGTTTAATGGTAGAAAAGGGATTCCCAGACACAGCAAACCACAAAGGAAGGCAGTAAGTGGTCCTTGCTTTTCATACAGAAATATGATTTTGATGACTATGATGATGGTGGCAATGGTGGTTACAAAATTGTTTCAAACAATGATTTTTTATGGTGTTTATGAGATGTATCAGTAGAAATAAATTCTTAACTCTTAAGATGTTCTTATATGATGTCTCTTACGGGCTTAGATTATTAACTTCTGATATTTAAAGATCTTTTACATTATTGACTTCAAAAAGATCTACAACTCTTTCAAAACAAACTTTTTCTTTTCCTTTGATAGGTGTTTTTAATCCTTTAGAAATGACAAGAGCTAATATTCTTATATTCATAAACTACTAAGTGAAACCTCTTATTTTTTTTAAGTCAAAAAAGTAGAATCCAGGACAGCCAGGGCTACACAGAGAAACTCTGTCTTGAAAACGAAAATACAAAACAAACAAAAAAATTAGAATCTTGCTAACTAGCCCCTGTTCTTTCCATCATCCAACCTGATTTCCTTAGCATCACTTTGGATTTTGTAGATACAGAAAGAGATCAAAGAGAGTCAGGTTTGAAGCATCGAAGACCAGAGATGAGTATTTATTTCCGTAAATGACAACAGCAGTTCAAGAAGTCATGCCTTTAGTAGCTACTAACAACATCTCACCAAGTTCTGTTTCATCTCCTCTGCTTCCGTAATGAGCACCATGACTGAAGATTCATCACACCTTTTCCCTGCCATGATCTGCCTCATGATCTGCAGACTAGAAGAAAAGAGAGAAGACATTAAATATATACGCCCTTTAAGAAGTAAAAATAATATCTGCAATCAGCCAGAAAGCTTTCTTCCATGGAGGTTCAGCAGAGGCTGAAAACTCAGGCATTAGAGAGGCCCTGAACACTGAAAGTGTCCCTGGGATGATTCCATTCCTAATTAATGTTAGTTGAAGGTATATGCTCAGTAATGAGTCCTGTGCTCTTCAATATTCAAAACTTAGGTCTCCAACAGTCATTCAAAGTGCTTTCCACCCTCTGAAAAGGGTGTTTTAGTCTATAACTTGAGAGAAGGAGTGTTTCTGCCTCTACATAGAAGAAATTGAATTTTTTGACATCTTTCAAATTATTTCCAGAATTATTCCCTATCGCATATCTGTCTGCTTCCTTCTACCCCGTGAGTATCCAAATATGAATTAGTATCATATCCTCCATATGAGAAGGATACTACTATGAGAAGGATACTATTTAAAGTCATTAATTTGTGTTTGTGTTATTGTCCTTTTTCCTCCCTGGATCTGAGTAGAAGGCCAGATCTAACATGCTCTCTTGCTCCAAAAGAAGTCTATATTGCTGGTTTACAAACAGCTGGTGTTTGACCACTTTTTTTGTTTGTTTATTTTTGTTTGTTTTTCGAGACAGGGTTTCTCTGTGTAGCCCTGACTGTCCTGGAACTCACTCTGTAGACCAGGCTGGCCTTGAACTCAGAAATCCACCTGCCTCTGCCTCCCAAGTGCTGGGATTAAAGGCATGCACCACCACTGCCTGGCGTTTGACCACTTTTTATCCTCCCGAAATCCGAGTTTCTTAAGTGCTTATGATAAGGGTATATAAAGAAGACAGATCAACTGAAGTGATATTTCCTGTGATTAGAAAGGAAGCAGAGGCTTTCAAGTTGCTAAGAACAATTTTCTAGCACAGATTTAAATTCTCATCTCCCTAATCCAAAGAGCTCCTAGGCTCAGAAAGAAATCATCGCTTTTCTACTTAATATAGGAAGAGTAGTGTTTACCCTTAAGTAATTCTACCATCATAAATAAGCAAAAGTATCAGTGATCAGTATAATAATGATGGGGCTATGCTATAGGAAGAGTAACCGTAGCTTCATGAGATGAGGACCAAGTCATACTTATTTAAAAACAAATAAAATGAAGGGTTCCTGTTTGTCCTGCTTTTTGTAGTGGGAAATTCTTTATATTCTACTGGAGCTGATTGTCCACATTTATAAATAAACCAGTGATACTTGTTACTAATCCTATGGTGGTTGCATTATACAGACTTTCTATCTCAAAGAAACTGAAGAGGGACCCTTACCTCCTTTGTTTTTCCTCCAAGTTAGCCATTACCTTCTGCAATAAGAGATTGTTCTTATCTTCCAGAGGTTTCAGCATCTCTAGAAGCTCCTGCTTTCTTAACTTTAAGTCCTCGTTCAATTCTTTCAAGTAGTTGTCATATACTTTAGAATTTCTGTGAGAGCAGATACAATAATCTATCTTAGCTTGGGTAAATAATCAGACCTTTCCCTTCCCAGACAGCTGCCTTTTGGCTTCCCCTACCAAAGACTCACTTTTTTGAGGACAAGCCAGATTCTGAAGAGTTTGTGTCACTTGTCATCTTGAAGGGAAACTCCTAACAATAAAGAGGCCTTGAAAATATGTGCCTTCTTTCCCCATGCAGTTAAGACAGCATTTGGGGGCTGTTGTTCTTGAAGATCCTGTTGCATTGGACAGATTTTAGCTACAGCTTGAGGTCACAATAGCACCAAGACCACAAAGTCAGCAGATACATTTAAGTAGCATCAGCAACTGCTTGATGACTGAAAATACTTAACTACAATATTAATTCTTGTCTTAGGTTTAGCCAAAACCCCAAAGTTCTCTTCTAAAATCTTTGAATGAATAGAATAGAGTCACAGAGAGAGTGCTTACATTATAAAATTACTGTTTGATTAGAAAATGGTGATTTATCAAAAAGAACTCATCAACACTATGGTAACAGACCTTTGTGAGAGATAAAAGGATAAAAAGATAACAGCACCTATTTCTGGGGGTTTGGGAAAGGAAAACGTCTAACCAACACTTTTAAATAGACAGAGGTTAAACTGGCAAACTCAATGATGTAATGGAGTGATGGGTAAACTGTTGTCATTTCCCCCCATCTTTAAAACTCCATCTGTCAGCTGGGTGTGGTGAGTCACACCTATAATCTCGGTGCTAGGGAGGCAGAGGCAAAAGGGATCGAAAGTTCAGGGCAGCCTTGGCCTATGTAGCAAGACTGTCTTTCCAAACTAACCGAGCCAACACAAAACCAAACATTGATATGATGTCAAGGGGAAAGAGAATTGAGCATGTAAGAAGAAAATATAGTCTTGAAAGATCCACACTCTCAGGTGCCTTCCCCAGCCAGGTCCTTTCCTGGAAGGCTATACTTCCTCAGCTCACCTCCACAGATCAGTTCTGACTCTGTTACTCTACCTGCATTAGAACTACACATCTTCTGGACGTTTAAGATCAACTGTATCTGAGACTCCTAGCAGTGGGGGATATGGATCCCAAAGTGGCCACTTTCTGTAGCCAAGCAGGACTCCCAGTAGAGGGATAAGACAGCAGCCTAATCACAAAACCTTTGACCCAAAATGTGTCTTGCCTACAAGAGGTGAAGGGGAAAAAGACAGAGCAGAGACTGAGGGAATGGCCAACCAATAACTGCCCCAAATTGAGACCTATCCCATAGGCAAGAACCAATCCTAACATTATTAATGATACTCTCTTATGCTTGCAGACAGGAACCTACCATAACTGTCCTCTGAGAGGTCCATCCAGCCTGTAGAGACTCATATCCAGACATTGGATGGAGCTTGGGGAGTCTTACAGAAGAGTTGGGAGAAGGATTGAGGGATCTGAGGAGGATCCACAGGAAGACCAACAGAGTCAACTAACCTGTGTCCTTGAGGGCTCTCAGAGACTGAATCACCAACCAAAGAGCGAGCTTTTACTGGACCTAGGCCCCCTGCACATATGTAGCAGATGTGCAGCTTGGTCTTCATGTGGATCCCCCAGCAACTGGAGCAGGGGCTGTTCCTGAGCCTGTTGCCTGCCTGCCTGTGGATCTCCTACCCCTAAACAGACTGCCTTATTTGGCCTCATTGGGAAAGTATGTGCCTAGTCCCCAGTGACTTGATGGTGGGGAGGAGGAAGGGGAGTCATTAGTGGGAGCGATACCTAGAGGGGGGCTTCCCCTTCTCAAAGAAGAAGGGGGGAGGACTTATGTGAGGGGGTACTGGAAGGAGAGAAAGGCCTGATATTGGGTTGTAAAGTAAATAATAATAATAAAAAATATTGCCTTCCTTACCTATGCCATTTAGAAGCAGAAAATAGTCCAAGGAATTATATATTTTTAATATGCCCTTTAAAAAGTTTTATGAATTCATTTTTATATGGTATCACAGATAAAAATTAAGGCATGCTGTTTCAAATACTGACCAACCATTTTTTGAGGTGTTTCCTCCAAAGTGATTTCAATCTTTTATCTTTGGGGAAATTTGAAAGGCAAACCTTAGCGCTGAAAAAAAAAAAAAAGCAAAATCTTATTCGTCAGAACTTGGTTGGAGTATCAGCTTCACTGTGAGCAGTGGGCTATCTGTGAGCAAGTTTTCAAATTCTCTGAGCCTGATGAGGTTTCCACTTTTATAAAAGGATGAATTATTGACCTGAGAAGATTGTTGTGAGCATGAAATATGTAATGTGCCTGGCTCATGCCAGGTCTTCACATCTAGTGAGATTTTATTTGGCTTGGGTTTGTTTAATGCCCCAATTAAGTAGCCAGATTTTTTTTTTTAAGCTGATATCTGTAGATCTTAATCTTAAGAGCCTTTCATTCTCAAGATCTCTTCCAAAGGCCCTGAACCTTTGAATTTAAAATCATTTTTGAAAATAGAGACTTCTCCCAAATTATGTATGGCCAGAGTCTCACAAAATATGGATCTGCCCTGGGTTAGATAGAATACAAACCTACATATCCTCTACATCAAAGCTCCTCTTCAGACAATCTTTACAAATACTTTTTCTAAAGTTTTCTCATGTCACTTGAAGGTTGTATGTGACAGAAATTTTAAATTAGAAAAATCACAGCATGTTAAAAATAATTCATGTTGGTTGCCCTAGGACTGTCCACAAAAACTTCTCAATTGAATGAAGGGGAATCAAATTCTCACTGTTAAAAGAAGGTAGTGGATGGACTAGTTATTACTGATAGTATCTTAGACTACATATGTGCCAGGTGGCAGCAGTAGTAAAGGACAAAAATGGCCTTGCTTACTGAAGTATAGCCTATTTAAATTTCATGTTGTGACATTTGGCAGGCAGAACTGTGATAGAATATTAAAAAATTTAATGGGCAGGCAGCATCCCAACTCACCTTCTTCTCTGCCCTTGCTTGTGAATGATTCCAAGAAGAAGAACACTTGCTATTCTGAGGTAGTCTTTGCTACAGCCAATCAGCCGTGTTTATTTTTTAACATTCTAATGTCCATTTCTTCAACTTGGAATATGAATCCCAAGGAGTATATTCACCTTACAATGATGTATGTGGATATTAGAGTGAAAAGCATTTAACATAAGGAATTTTTTGAAACAGAAGCTGAGTTGGATTGAGAGGGGCTGGGGGATGTTTTGTATCAGCATGTAGTGCAGGAAGAAGTGAGGGTGGCGTTTTAGGTGATTATTAAAAGTAGAGGGACTCAAAGTAGAAAGTAGGTCATTTGCTGATTGGCAATGTTTGGTGAGAAAACCCTAGAAGAGTAATGTCATGAGATTTGGAATTGCATCTGATCAGTAGGAAAAGAAAGCCAACTAGCCAGACTCAAAAAATATCACTTTGTAGTGCTAAAGGTCAAGGTGGATTTAGAAGCTGAAGTTCTGTCACACTATTAATCAGTAGGTACACAGTTTTGCCTATCAATAGCTGGCAAACTGGAAACTACAGTTGAGAAAAACAGATGATTGGTGGATTCTGGGCTGGAACCTGGTAGAACCAATAAGCAGAAATTCAAGGAAGAAGGTTTTGAGAATGTTGGTGAGTGTTCATCAAAAGATCCACCTAAGTCTTCAGGGTATTCAGGATAAAATATGAAAAGGGGTTGTGAAGTGGAAACTTATAGTTTCTTTGGAAAGTCAGTTGTGTCAAATGATGTTTTGCTGGGGCACACAGGTGAAAGGATGTCTTGCTAAAGCAGACATGTGGAAGACTGTTTTCCTGAAGCAGACTCAGGTAAAAGGATGTTTTGCTATAGCAGACACATGGAGAAATATGTGATGAAGCAGTATAAATATTACCCCACAGACAGTAGGAGCTGGAGGGTTGCTTTGGTTTGCTCTACCTCACTATTCTTCGATAAGGACATGTATTGGTTCACCTTACGTAGCATTGTTGAGCTCTGCTTGAGGTAACACTGCCGACACCAAGAGAAACTCTCTAAAGAATTTCTAGTGAGGTTCCTGCAGATTGCCTCTTCAGTGGTTTCAGGCAAGTTCTCAAGCCTTGGAGTTTCTTCAGGATTGAACTATACAGCTGCTGGCTCATGCATGGTGTCTGCCTGCTGAGAGGATGTCGGCCAGCTGGATTGCAGCTGTTGATCTGTATTTGGTGTTTGCCATAGGACTGAACTGCTGACAAAGGTTAATGAAATCACCCACAAAAAAAACTATTGCTAAACAGGTCCACTTGTCCCATATCCTAATAACTTTTCTCTTCCACTACCTCTAGTGGGTAGTGGGCAAGAGGAGAGGTTGAAAGTTTATTAAAATAGGCTGCAAAAACATGTGTACTGTTGGCTGAGAGAGAACAAACAAGGAGTTGAGACTGAGGAATGTGGAGGAGAACAGAGGCCCTAGTCAATGGATGTACATCTTATGAAATGACTTGGGGAACTTCATCACCAGTTGGATAATCATAGTAGTGATCATAATGTCTTCTGCAGGAACTTTGTATCTTTTGCTTCCTTTCACTGCATAATCACTGAAATTCATGTGCTACCTCAAAATAGGCCTTACAACAGGTTATTCGCAATGACTTCATCCACCGTTATAGCCTTTGGTTTTAGTGTCTGTTAAGAAAAAGCATGACTGCTCTATAATTAGAGAACTTTGAACCATTTCAGTGTTAGTTTTGCCAGCGGAAAGTCAAATTAGTCTAATTAAGTAAGGTCTCCAAAAGTAGAGGCAATTATTTTCATATTAATGTGAAAGATTAGAGGGAAAGAGAGGAAGAGTGGGAGGGAATTATATTTCTGTGTTGTTTGTTATAATCATTTTGTTGGCTACTTCCCCTTAACTCTTTTTAAAAATAATTTACTGCTTGTTATGTTTTGTTTTGTTTTGTTTTGTTTTGTTTTGTTTTGTTTTGTTTTGAGACAGGGTCTGACCACATAGCCTTGGGTGGCCTGGAACTTAATAAGTAGACTAGAATGACCTTGAACTCTGCCTCCCAAGGGCTAGAATTAAATGCACCACTGTATTCTTATTTTTAACTGTGTATGTGCACATGTGGGTATGTGCACATGAGTGTGGTACTCGCAGAAGCAAGAAAAGGGCATTAGATCCCTTGGAGCTAGAGTTAGTCAGTTAGCTGCCTGACCTGGATGTTAGGAACTGAGCTTGGGTTCTCTGCCAGAGCCCTGGGCATTCTTAAGCATCAAGCTAGCTCTTTGGTGACCTCATCTTCTTGCTTAGCTGTTTTTATAATTGTTCCAACCTAATCTGTACCTACATTTAGAGATAACCCAAGTGTTTGAGATAGCTGAGCTATATTTCTATATACCTGATAGTTTTTGTTTGGTTCTTTGAAAGTAATACTTTGTCATATTGTCTCCAGATTCTTGGTATAATGGTCTTCAGACAAGTGTATGAACTTCCAGAAAGACTTTTCAAGAAAAGTATAAGGAAGGGCTGGAAAATGGCTCAGCATGAAGACCTGAGTTCAAATCCCAGAACTCATTCAAGCATGGCCATGTGTATACCTGTAACCCCAACTCTGTACAATATGGAGACATGAGGGTTGATGATGCTTGCTGATTTCCAGACAACTCCGGTTTATTGAGAGATCCTGTCTCAAGAGAATAAGGCAAAGAGTAGGTCAGACACCTCCAGTCCTCCAGTGCATAGATGAGTGCACAGCCCTCCACTCCCTACACACACACACACACACACACACACACACACACACACACACACACGCACCTGCAGGCACACATCATAGAAAGAAATACAGAGAAGAAAAGGATATATTTTTCTGGATCCTCAAATTCACAAGAATTCGCCACTACGTGAGAAGTACCTGAGAGTACTTCTTAGTCTGGTTCCCACCTTCCCCTTCCAAATGCATTTTGCTCACTTACAGAAAGAAGGGGATACATTGACTTTCTTCAAGGGTGTGTAATATTCTTAAATTGTAATTCAAAATGTTAGTGTTGGGGCTAAGAAGAATGAAGGACCGTTAGTGACCAGGAAGTCTAACTAATGTTCCAGTTCTTTGCTTTCAGCAAAATAAAGGAATATCTAATGGAATTACGAGCTTATGTTTATCGGAATTAAATTTTGATAATGAATTACTATTTAATTTTGGCTTATAATTCAGGAGTTTCAAATATCTGAAAAACACTGCTATAACAAACATCTTCCATCCCAATCTACTTATTTATATAAACAAGTTTTTTCCCCAGTGAGAATTACATGTAGTACAAACAATATGAATGGAATTGATTCTGAAAGCCTATCTTATTCAAGGAATAAGTACAAATGCATGAAAAAAATCTAGGGAGAAAATGATATCATATTAATAGAAATATCTTAAAAGTTGTCTTACTTAGAAACTGCCTTTGAAATGGTTAAAACTTTTTTTGTCATGAATGTGCTATGTCAAAAACATGGGCAAATAGATTTGCATCTCTTTACGATGTCAGATTGTATTGAATAATAATAAATTCTCAAGCTACTTCTGTTTCCTTAGCTGTTGTTTGCCAAGTAGTCTCAATTTCCCTTGGTTGTTAGTCAAGGAATACACAGGCTTTTTATTCCAATTTTAACTATTAATGTCAGTATTCAGATCATACATTACATGTTGCCCAGCAGATGTACTGAGATGTAAGCTAAAAAATGGTCCCCCTCTTAGACCCTTAGGTCACACACAGCTGGACCCTGAGGCTGCCACAGAGTTCAAGGAGTTCCAGAGAGGATGCCCCACTGAAAAGAGACATAGGTTGTTACAGATGCAGAGACTTATTGCAGGTTGCTAAGTAAATTAACAAGCCCAGTTAAAGGCCTGGTTCCTGGGCCAGAGCTGAGCAGCCTCGGGGTCCAGTAGAATATGACCTAAGGGTCTAAGAGAGGGACCACGGAGGTTATAGCATCACTGTACAAAACTGGATTCAGACAAATAAACGGGCAAGTAGGCTGTGTCAGCTGTGTCAGAGGCTTTAGACTGAACTAAAGCCTCTGGGATAGTTGTGAGTCCCCTGCCTTGAAGTACACATCACATTAGATTGTTGGGGACTAACATCCTCTTTACAGGTCCAGGTAAGTGTGTTATACCCTTTCCTTAGACCAATATGTTTAATATTAAAAATGGAGCAAAATGCTGCTTGTAACATGGGAGTTACTTGGGGTAAGCCTGAAAAACCACTGTCGAGAGTATTTTAAAGCAGGGAACAGTCTGATTGCAACGATCCTTGGCTGTTGAAGAAGAGTCTATTACTTAGGTATTGTCAGATATGAGCGCATATGATTCATTAAATATGAGTGATTATAAATCCACATTTAATGAATCATATATGCTCATATCTTATAATCAAAAGATTTGTCTGTGAGTTTGAGACAATCTTGGTCTAAATAATTCTAGGCCAACCAGAACAACCAGTAATATGACTCTGTCTCAAAAATCAAAACAAAACGAAAAAGAAAGAGAAGAAAAAACATCTATTTGAAAATGTTACAACATCCTAGAAATTATATTTTTGTACCTATTTAAAATTACAGTGAGAAATATTTAATTTTTCTTTTGTTATGAGTGTGTGGTTAGGAGACTTTGTGGCGGTCAGAGAACAACTTTGTGGAATTGGTTCTCACCCACCTTATGTGGATTCCAGGAACTCAAGTTGTTAGGCTTTCATGGCAAAAGCTTTTAAGTATAGAGCCATCTTGCCAGCCTTAAAATCGAAAACATTTTAGTTGTCAACTTAAAAACATGTAAGATGGTTCCTACTTTTTCAAAAATTTCCTGTAGTACATAAGCAAACCATCTTAGCGGGCCACGGCTGTAGGGCAGAAGTCCTTTGTCTCTGATGGGATTTAAGAATACCCTGGGGGGAATTTGTGAAAGCTACAGACTTTCAGGCTCAGGCCCCAGAGGTTCCCACTAGAGCCTGGGTGGCTTTAACAAGCATTCCCTTGTGATTCTGACATGAATTCTGTGGATCTGTCTTCAGGAAAAACTGCCTCAAGTTTTCTTCTTCAGTCACAATGAATCAGCAGAAAAAGCTTTACATTGGTAAAGTTTTGTTTTGTTTTGTTTCTGGGCCATCTGTAAAAAAAAGCTGCCTCTGAGCTCTATACTGTGTCTCACCTCCACTCCTCATTTAGATGCCCTGAGTTCTGCTGCAGAGGAGGAAGCCATCCCAGCATTTGTAAAAAGAAAAAAATATTCAGAACACAATTTCATGTTGAACACTCCCTGGCCACCACCACTGCCTGAACCCTCCACTGTAAGGCACACTGGTATTTCAGGACCACGGTCAGATAAAGGGAAGTAAGAGACTAAAAGCTGTTTGGAGGTGATAGACAGTTAGATGGCCAGACTTCAGCCCCATCAAGGACCTGTGCAATGATAGTAAATAGCAAATGGAATCTCTCAAGATGGAGTGATTCAATCAGCCAGAGAGAGTTTATAGGTACACAGAATTTACCTGAAAGAAGAACTAGACGGTTCGCAATAGGATGGTAACTATGAAGGTGCCAGTATTTCTCCAAATACACTTTAAATCTTTTAAGAATCCTTGACAACAATCTTGGTAAAGAACAAAGGCTAGAAGTGAACTCAAGAACCATTTGTTTGTTCTACAGTTTTTATTGTTGATTCGTTGACAGTTTCATCCTTGTATATAATGTGTTCTGATTGCTCTCTCCCCCACATCTTGCGTTTTTTTCAACTCCAATTATATAGTCTTGCCTAGCCTTAAGTTTATACAGAGAAATGAGACGAAAATTTTTGTTCTTAGGATTTGCCAGGTTTAAATCCTTTAGATTCTGCAAAGGATGCAACTCTCCTTCTGTTACTGTGAAAAGGAGGCTCTTCATAGGCACTAAGGCACTGTCCTTATCAGTGAAACATCAACACAGCCATATGCCATATGCAGTCAGACACCTTAAATGTTCAAAGCTGGGTGGGATGTAAAAGTTGTAACTTGAGGATCATGTGGGATTAGAAGGCTGCAGCGGCCTTGTACTCAGTGAGGTATGAGGATGGGATTTCAACTCCACCAAAAATGTAGACTCAGTCCTGTCAATTCGTAATCATTTTGGAGAGAAGGTAGATGTTCTGTGTGACCTATTGATCTTTAAGGGCTTCATGAGACAGCAGTTTATTTGTGGGTTACATTTGACCCGTAGCCTGCATATTTGGGAAAGTCAATTCAACCTCACATTATGTTTGTTTGATGTTTTTCCTGTTCCAAGATTTTCTTTTTGCATTGAAGTAGTTCTCAAAAGAAGCATTTACATGTTTATAATTAAACTACGTACTAATAATAAGAATTAAATTATTTTTGCTTAAAATATATGAAATAGCAACTTGATACCATTTCTTAGCTTGATGGAATCAGATTCAATGTGCTCAGTGAATGGTAGGTAACACCTTCAAAAAACAAAATCCAATCCAAAGCAACATTTATTTTTAATACTTGTATTATTCACTCCTTCACTGCTGTGACCAAAATACATGCCAGAACAATTTAAGAGTGGGAACTTTTATTTTGGCTCATGGTTTCACAGAGATTTCAGCCCATGCTGAAAAGAGAGGGTATTGCAGAATGGCTCAGCTCAGAGAGATGGGACCAATGTGGCAATGGGCGTTCACCCGGCAGCAGACAGAAGGCCCAGAAAGTCTAGTGACCTGCTTCTCCCACCCAGACCCCACCCTTGAAAAGCTCCACAGAGTTCACAATGGTGCCTAAGCTGGGGACTAAGTGCCATAAGCCTATGGACATTTCAAATCCAAAATATAATAATATATATCATTAGGCATTATAGGGAGGCTGCCGACTACATATCCATTAAACAGATAAAATGCAGCATTTGTCAAGGTTTAGAATGTATATGTATAATGGGCCTCAAATTCAACACTCTAGTCATATTAGATGAATAAAATTAAAAGTAGGTTCAGTAGTTGAAGCAGAGCAAATAATTCTCTAAATTTGCTTTAGCTATGACTTTTATTCACATGCCACTTCAACAGAAATGGATGGCCTAGAGTTTTTCCCATTGCAGCTTTATTTTTAATTTAGTAATAGCAATCTATATTTTTTTAAATACATAATTATGTGTCTCTAGATTTCTTTAATGTCAAATGCTAAAAGAAAGGTGACATTTGTCATAGACTTTCTTTTGTATATCAGCATTTCCTGGACCTTTTCATTTGCATTTTCAAATAAATAATTAAGGCACTATAAATAATAATTAGGAACATACATAGAAGCAGTATCAGGGCATAGATTTTATTTTTTTAATAACTTTATAGTTCTGATGACAAATTCAAGAATCTTCTGGGTTTATACACAACAACACACACACACACACACACACACTAATTATTCAGTCTTGTTTAAGACACTAAGTCAATTTAGTTTGAGTACATTATAGCAAACTCTGAATATTATAAAATGAACTATCAAACATTATGAATTACAGAACATTTTAAGTAAATGAAATTTTATTACTTGTGTACATGTATTATAAACTTAATCTATAAATAAAGCAGTGTTTACTAATAAATAAACTAAAGCACATTACATAGTAACATATCACAATAATAAAAGATCTGAATTAGACTAGTAACTCTAAATTTTGTAATTCATTAAGAACTATTTATTTCTGTGGCCAACTAGACATAATGCTTGATTTAAGGGGTTTGTGTTAACTAAATAAAATTTTTATGGAAATTATGGCACAGATAACTATTTAAAAATATGACTGCCCTGGCGCTAGAAAGATCCCTCAGTGGTTAAGAGCACTTATTGGTCTTGCAGAGGACTCAGATTCGATTTCTAGTACCCACATGGTGGCTTTTAGTTGTCTACAGTTCCAGTCCCAGGGGATCCATTGTCTTCTTCTGGCCTCCACAGGCACTAGGCACATATGCATATATGCAGATAACACATACACACATGTGCACATATAAAATAAAATAACAAAAATTTAAAAATATATGTCTGTCCTAGAAACACAGGATTTTAAAAGGTTTAGTATGTTAATAGCTATGCTGAAACATTTTCCATGAACTCTTTTCTTGGGCATGAGATCCTAAGAGACAGATGTATTCTTTTCTCTTGTTCACTAAGCAGATTCCATGGTTATTAAATCAAACTGGAGTTGAGCGTTGAAAGCATCAGCGTTTTTTCAGTTGAGAACTTTCCGTGTGTCTTGTAGAGCAGTCACCAATGTACAGCCTTGCTACTTCGTTTTCTAACGCCTAGTCCTAGAGCTAGATTTACAGCTTGTCTGAGCTAGTTGTAACAGTTCAGGTTCTCTTTCTCAGTGATGAAGAGGTCTAAGGATGTACATATGATTTTGTGCTGGCTAATGAGACACAAAGGGAAGACTGTTGATGTTCCTGGACAAGAGTTTTTCTCTCTAAAATAAGGTAAGGAAAAAAAGAAAAAGAAATTAAAGAGAACATACACTTACTTTCCTACTTTGGGTACAGTTCTAAAAGGACAGAAAGTATGGAAGAGCTGTAGCCACAATGAGACAGAGAGCCAAAAGAATCAAAACAAAACCAAAACTGATCCAAAAACCATGAGATGAAGGAACTTTGAGATCCTAAAGCAACCTTTGAACTACTGGGTCCAGGCTTTTTGTGACATAATTAGATGCTATAGTTTAATCAATGGCTAGTTGAATTTCTCTTTACTCGTATTATAAATGTACTCTACCCACAATACCATATAACTCCATGGACAGCATTGTGCCAGAGATAGCACTGATTTGCGAAATAATCATCTCCCCCACCCCACACAATTCTATATCCAGTGACTTTAAGTTGATAACTTTATACTGTCTATGATGGGAGTTCTTATATTAACTGGACCAAACCAAAATTACAAATTGGTGTTTGGTTTTATTTCCTCAGAGAGCAGGTTGTTATTCATTCATTTATCAGCATCACATTGCTAGGTGAGTTACCTTACTATTGTGGAAAATATAACAACAAATACTTGGCTACCTATCACTGTTTTGAAAGTTACATGTTGGTGGAAAGATGGCTCAATGTTAAGGGCACTGGTTGCTCTTTCAGTGGCTCTGGGTGAAGTCTCCAGCACTCACATAGTAGCTTACAAATGTCTGTAACTCCAGTTCCAGGAATCCAATGCTGTCTTCTGACCCCAGAGGACACTGTGCTCACACGGCTCAATATCTTGTGACTACACATTGTAAGTGAATGTGTATATGCTGGTGCACACATGTGGAGATCAGAGGACAGTTTGCAGGAATTGGATCTCTCTTTTCTACTATGAGCATCCTGGAAATGAAATTCAGATCATTGGGCTTGACAGCTATTGTCCATACCCGCTGAGCCATCTTACCACTTCCCTATCATCTTTTAAAGCGATTTTTAGAATTTTAATTATTTTGAAAACTTCATACATGGCTATTCTATATTTACAAATAACATATCTCAAGACATCTTAAGTTACTGTATTTTAGAAATAAAAGAGACTAGAAATTTAAGGAAAGCAAAATAAAGTCTCAAATTATTTTAAAAGTAACCCAATATTATATATAACTAATTAATAGCAGAGTCAAGTTTACAATTTGACTTTTATTTTCAAGACATTTTTGTGGTGGATTAGAATCCAGGGCTTCACGTATGTTAGGCAAGCAACCTATATTTAGCTGTTCAACTAGCCAGTACAATTTGATTCTGTGTTCCCACTTTAGTTAGTTTACCAGTATACTATGGAGCCACTATATAATTTATATAACTGTGATAATAACCATAATTCTTTCCATATCTAGTTTCAAATTAAAATAGTAAACTGGGGGTGCATGATTTTCTATAAATGTATCAGCTTAGTTTTTATAATGCATATAATTTGTGTTTAATTAGATATTCCAAAATTTGGCCCATTCAGCAAAGATGCAGCTATTGAAGAAGGCTGACATATGGAAAGTGTGAACATGAGATTACAAGCTGCCAACAACCTTTAATCAGTATTATTCACAGTAAGTCCTGATGAGTAACCGGATGATCAGAATGAGCTTGGATGGCCCAAGTGCAGCAAGGATCCTCTTGCAGAGGCCACGAGCTGCCCACAGTCCTTCTCCAACAGCCAAAGAATTGGCAGCCCAAGTCTGAGATCTTCTATTCAAGTGAAAATCATCAATCTTGAAAGATAGAAATTACGCTTTGAGTTGAAATTAATTCTTAAAAGAGTAGTGGCTAAACTTGTGGGGGAATAGAAGGCAGACAAGTATGAAAAAGTTGGCCACATCTGCCAGAAAAGATCATATATTGAAAGTACTCAAAATCTGTAGGAACTTCCCCATGCTGGTGAATGTGAAAACTGGAATATTTCTGGAAAGTAATTAGGTGATATTCTGTATTTGATATTCTCTATATCAAAAACCTTAGGTGTTACAAAATTTTGTTATGTTAACTGTGGGAGATTACATATAAATTTTGTTGAACTGTCTTCTCAAATAGAAATAACACAGCAAAATTTAAGTGTGTATGTGCTGGGGAGACTGTTCACCAGGGTAGAGGATGTGCTGAGGAAGCATGAGGATCTGACTTCAAGTCTATAGCATAAAAAGGATATGGCCATGTATTAGCATTCTGTCTAAACTCCACCTCCACAGTTACCTGGCAACAGCCAGGTAGGCCTGCCTGCTATAAATGGGGCTGCCTGCTCCCTCCTCTCTCTCTTACTCCCTTCATCCTGCGCCTGCAGGTTCCCCTCTGCCCCTTACCCCTCCCCCCTTCCCTTCCTCCTCTCTCCATGTGGTCATGGCCGGCCTCCACTTCTCTCTTCTGTCCGCCATTCCTCCTGTTTCTCACCCAACCTTTGCCCTCTGCCCTAAATAACACCCCCCTCGTGGAACTGTTTGGTCTGGCATTATCTGTCTAAGCTACGCGCGAAAATCTAACACCATGCACATACACACACATGCACACATGTGCACACATATGCATGCACCACACAAATACAACACACATACACACATTAAAAAAAGAAAAGTTTTATTTTAAATTTTTATTTATTTTGCATGTATGTTTGTGGTGAGTGTGTGTTCATGTAGGTGTGTGCACTGGTGCATTCAGAGGTACACGGATGTGGTGGCCAGAGGTTGATGTCAGATTTCTCCTCAATTGCTCTCCACTGTACTTGTTGAGACAGGTCTCTCATTAAATCCTAAGCTAAGTGTTTAATAGGCCTACTGACCAAAGAGTCCCAGGGATCTGCTTGCCTGTCTTCCTAGTGCTGTGATTATAGACATCCACTATTAAGTTTGGGTTTTTTTGTTTGTTTTTATAAATAATATAGATACAAACTCAGTTTCTCTTGATTACATGGTAGGCACTTTACTAATCGACTCCTATTACCAGACCCCTTAGTACTTATCTCAGAAATTGTAATTTTTGTGACTAACTTTACAGAAGTTTGATAGATGCATAGGTTAATGAAGAATAGTTATATATTTGTGAAAATTGGAAATGACCTAAATGTCTAAATAGGTGGATAAACAAATAAATTGTGATGTATCCATGCAATGACATTTAATGGAGTATAAAATAATATTTTAGGGATGTTTAAGAAGAAAGAAAAGATGCTAAAAATGCGATGTCAAGTATGTTTGGAAGTCTGGAAAATGAACCAAAGTCAAGATTATTTTTAAAAAATAAATGTCATTTTTCCATTTTCCTGAAATTCTTGTTTCTCTAATGAGCACCTATAAACCTTTAAAATGAAAACTTTGTTTTTTATAAAATCAAACAATATTAATTTTATAAATAGCAAATATAATGAGTATGCTTTTCAAATATACCACTAAAGGGAGCCCCAAAGTTGCTCAGTGAGCATTTATGGCTTATATAACGGCAGAATGAACCAAGAGCTCAGTATTGTGAAATTGTTTAAAATGAAGTGTCTTAAAATAAAAAAAAAGTATAGTATAAAAGAAAGAAAATATAGAAACACATATTTATAAAAATAATATAAAATTGAAAACAGAATACTTCAAATCAAGTCCTTGGAAAAATTCTGATAACCAAGTGAGAGGATTGAGACAGGCTGACTCCATGACAGGCTTCAAATTGGCAGTTCAGGAGACTAGGCCTAGATCTCTGTTCCCCAAAACTGAGCAAGTCAGTTACTAGAAAAAACCCAGGCCTCAGGCAGCCAATCAGAAACTGCCTGGCCATCAGAAGCTGCTCTGCCAACTGGCCTGAGGTAAGGGCAATGGGTTAGCAACAGCTTCCAGCCCTTCACTCCCAGCAATGGGAGTCCAGAATGTCCCCAGAGCCCTAGCCAATCCCAAATACTCCCACACACCCCTTCCCTTGGAATTCCCTTAGTGTGCTTTAAATTGGGCCTTCGAGCTCACCTGGCCATCACCATCTTGGTAGGTAGGCCTCTGAATCCTAGTCTTCTGCAGAATAAAACACTTTTTTGCTTTTACATACTATTTGAGTCTAGGGTATCATTATTCAGCTAATCATGGACCCTTACACCAGGACAGCTGTCTCACTTAGCATTAAAATCTAGAAAGAAAACTGTGTTTCCTCTTCACATCCCCATGAAGAAAAGTGGGTTGGCTCACAGTCATATCATAGAGGTGGGGAAAGAAGAAAGAGAGGGTAGTTGTGGGTAATGTTTTACAGGAGTTAAGAATTGAGAAGGGGCTGGAAAGATGGCTCAGTCATTAAGAGTGCTTGCATACAATCATGAAGATGGGAATTTGGATCCCACCATTCGTGGATTAAGCAGAGCATCCTACAAAATATAACTCCAGCTCCCAGAGATCTGATGCCCTCTTCTGGCCTCCATGTGACACATCAATGTGCATGTACATGTGCATGCATGCACACATGCACACACACATGTAAATAAATCTTTTTAAGAAATTAAATAGAAGTGAAAGGGAGTATTTCAGGAGCAGCTGCTGCTGCCGGGACAGTGATGGGAGGAGAAGGGCTAGAACGCTAGCGTTCTGCACTCAGAGTGCTTTCTTTTCTTTAGAGTTGTTATCAAGAATCCAAAAGAATAAAGAGTGAAATGATTACTAGTGATTATTTTGTGACTCCCCGGCTGTGTGTCTTTGAATATGAGAATGGGCCGAGTGAGACTTAACCCAAATTATCTGAGTCAGAGCATGATCCCCAAACTTAATACCTTGGTTGCCCCAGATACGCAGTTACGTAGCTTTAGAAATCTGGACAACTTTTTCACGTGACCTTAAAAGCCACTAGTCTAAACAAATGACAAATTAAGTAGCTAGTATAAGGACTTCTGTGTGATGATATGAAATGTTACCTAAGAGAAAATGTTGTAGAGTTTATTTTTTAATTTCATACACTTTATTACAAACAAACAAACAAACAAACAAATGAAAAACCTTGCAAACAAGGCATGGTAATGCATCCCTGTGATCCTAGCACACAGGAGGAGAGGTAGACAGATCTCTGTGAGTCAGGGTCAGCTTGATCTACATAAGAAATTTGAAGACAGAGCTACATAGACACCATCTCAAAAAACAGCAACAACAAAAACCATAAACTAAACCAAATAAACCCTTGCAAATACATAAAGTGTTGCATGACAAAAATAACTAGATTCAAAGTCCATACAACTCAGTAAACTTCTATACAATTAAAATAGGCATGGGGCTTCACATTAGATTTTATAGTTCCAGCACCGAATATATTTTGTGCATCTATCTACCACCAAATTCAAATCAATTCATGACAGAATTATAACTAGAAAAACAATTAGTTTCATTTCTGCTTTTATAACTCATGTCCATTACCTGCATTCACGCCTTCCTCATGGCCTGTTCTTAGCCCTTCCTGTTCCCTTTTCTTCATGCTGCACTATGTCCACATGTACGTTTGTTACATGTATACACATACTATTGGCTAGATATCATATATGAAAGAGATCATGTAGTTTCTTTTCTTCCTGAGATTATATGATCTCGCATCTAAGTGTATCCGTTTTCCTGTAAATTTACCTTCATTTTCTTTATATCTTATATACATATATGTATATCATATACATACATATATGTATATTTATATAGATACTGAATTTTCATTATCCATTCATCTGTCGATGGACAAGTAGATTAATTCCAATTCTGTATACTGAGTAAAGCAGCAATAAACACGGGGGTACAACTATCTCTATAGTAGGGCATGCATTCTCTGTGTATATGCCCAAGGACTGTGAAAATAATGCTTCTGCATAGCAAAGGAAACAGCCAACAGAGTTAACAGACAGCCCTCAAAGTGGAAGACAATCTTTACCAGTCACACTTCACACTAGGGACTGATATCCAGGATTTACAACTAAGTGCAGGAATTAAATACCAAAGAAATAAAACTGCCAGTCAACAAATGGGCTAGTTTTTATTTTTATTTTTTATTTTTTTTTTTTTAAAGATTTATTTATTTTTATGAATGTGAGTACACAGTTGCTGTGATCAGACACACCAGAAGAGGGCATCAGATCCCATTACAGATGGTTGTGAGCCACCATGTGGTTGCTGGGATTTGAACTCAGGACCTCTGGAAGTGCAGTCGGTGCTCTTAACCACTGAGCCATCTCTCCAGCCCCATGGGCTAGTTTTTAAAAGAAGAAATATATAAATGACCCATAATGATTTTAAAAGATGTTCGATATCCCTAACCATCAAGGAAATGCAAATTAAAACTAGTTTGAGATTCTACCTCACCCCAGTTAGAATGGCCGTCATCAATTAATCTGACAAGAAATGTTGGAGAGGATGTGGAGAGAAGGGAGCTCTTATTCACTCTTGGTGGGGGTAGAAATTAATACAGCCATTGTGGAAGTCAGTTTAGAGATCTCTCAAAACTTAAGACCAGAACTACCGCATGATCCAATGACAGTGTTGTTGTTAGAAGGGCAACATTTAAAACAAGGTTGAAAATCAGACTGCTTTTACTCATTTGTATTTGAAAAGTACACAAAGAGCTACATAAATAATTCAACACAACAGGTAGTTTAGGATGGCGAGGAATACATACTTTTGTTTATATAGCCATCTTTTGGCAAACCAAAATGTTAACCACATATATTAAGAGTTAAAATTCTTAATAATATTTTTTTGTTCATAAAAAGTTTCACTTTCTAGCTTGATTGGGATATGATTGGCTTGCTCAAATACAAGAGAATTTAGCTTCTGTGTTTTCAATTTAAGAATAAAGGTAGGGAAACATCATGGGTTTTTTTTTAAGTGTTTATTTAGTTTTATGCTTATAGGTAAGTACAGAGATCAGGGAGGGAGGGCTGGTGACACCCTGAGTCAGGGCTGAGGAGCCCAAGGTGAAGGAGAAGGCTTAGGAAAGATGTTACTGTCTCTTTCCTTTGCATGCTTTCTGCAGTTAATATCTGTTCAAAGCGTGCGGGATTGACAGACGATGTTAGAGGTGAGAGAGCAAGGCAGGTTATCTGAGCGAGGTAAAAGCAGTTGTTGGGGTTTATAATATAGCTTCATCGTCAAGGCTGGATGAAGCAGTAGGAGAAAGTGTGGTCTGGAATATCAATTACTCAGTCCTTCTCATCACCAGGTGGAAGCCCCGCCCCCCAAGTCTGCTGATTTGGAAAGTCCTTATTTTTTCAAGGGCTGAATTCCCTTGCTTGCTATTTGTCAGCATTCTGCTGACAAGTGTTGTTCCTTCTCTGTCCTAAGATCCCCTCCTCCCCTTTTTTTCCCCTTATTAAACTATCTATTCTAAAAAAAAATAAAAAATAAAAAAAAATAAAACAAAACAAAAACCCCAAACCCAGCTCTGTGCTCAACTATTTAAAAGCCTCTTTTCATCTCATTTGTTGGTCATTTATTAATGGGATTATTTTCTCTCCTGTGTTTCCTATCCCCTAGACATATTAGAGGGAGTTTTAGATCCCTGGGGCTGTTATTACTTCACTACTTCTTTTATTACTGGCTTAAAAAAAATCAGACTCAAACTTTAGTAATTCTGTATATCACCGCCCTCACTCCTTTCCTACTTAAGTATTTTTTTTCCTTACCAACTGTAGTGGCCTGAAAGATCCCTAGGAAGTCCAGCCAAAATGTGTATTTGTTTTGAGGAAATTATTAAATGAGTTATAATTCTCACTGACTGTTTCTTGGTTATTTGAGCACAATGTGCTCTTTTGTCAAGCTAACAATTCCTTATGTATGGGAGCATTAGAGTCCACAAAGGAGCAGCTTGTTTGGTAGGAATCTCATACTTTTCTCTAATTTTGATGTGCTATTGCTTTCTCCCCTTTTAAAAAATAGGCTTATTTGGAACTTTTTTTTTTTAATAAATCCTCATTTCTAAATGTTCCTCTTGCTCAATTTCTAAGGGCCATTTTAATGTTCTCTCTTTGCTTCTCAGCATTCACTTGGTCCCATTGAATAGCAGACTGAAGAAAAAGAAACAAAAAACCCTTTGCCATCAGGAGGATAGAAGAAAGAACACAAGGTGCAGAGTCAGAAGTTTCTTGTTAAGCTCTCTGCCTCACATTTTATTTTATTATTATTAGCTTTTTTTTGGATTCAAGCTTTCCCTTCTTTCCTACTTAGAATCAATCATTCCCTCTCTTCCCTTATCTAATATTGAGAAAATGGATAAGAAATTTTGCAGAACACTATGCATGCCTGTGAAAAGGGCATTATGGAAATGTTCAGTATTATTATGCTGGAATTTTGCCATTATTCTGTATGCAAAAAGATGCGGTTTAGAAGAATAGCAGCTCCTTTCACCTTAGAGTCCAAAGACGGTCTGTCAGGAAGTACTTGGAGTATTTCACAGTAGGTTCACAGAAGAGGGCTAAGCCACTAGATTTGTGCCTTTTCGTGTGATTACTGTCATTATTATTACGCTGATGCTTTGGGAAGAGTCATGGCAGTAGAAGAAAGTGAGGGTAGGATGTTCTGCCATGACTTATTTTCCTGTGATGAAGAAAAAGACAACAGAAAAGTGAGTCCTACCCACAGTCCAAATGGTCTAAATAATTTAAATGTTAGAGGAAGAAAAATGGCATAGTGATGTATAATGCACACGAAATTATCTAAATCTTGACACAGTGTATGTAAGACATAAGGATACAAATTGACTCCAGAGTCACCGGGAAGTATAAGGTAGCACTAGGCATTTTTATATTTAATGGGGTCAGCATCTCATTTTGAGCAGTTTAGAAGTACAGAGAAGCTCAGTCTCAAAATATCTCTTTCCTTCTGTGCCACAACATAAAATATCCATCATGAGACCGCTCCCCTGAACCATATTTGTAGCCAACTATTCTACTAGAAACCTGTGTAAAACTGCAAGCGCCTGCATACATTTTGTTTGTCTTTAATGCAACTGATAACTGGTTAGAAAGTATGCAGAGGTTTTATTCTCAAACCTTTGTAGAAAACATGGACAAGATGTGGAAGAACGAGTAGGGGCTACAAATCTCGAGAAGCCTGTGTAGTTAGTGTAGGTGTGTGAAACAAACTAGGCATACTTCAATAGGTGCTTAGTTGCTTTTGTTTCTGAGTAAGAGTCATATCCATTTCATCCCTTATTACAAACCCAATGGCACAACCAAATAAAATGTAGTAAGTGCTCTGTAGAAATCTTTAACCATCACTGTGAGACCCTTGACTTAGATGAATAGCGAGATTGAAAGAATCAGAGGGAAAAGGTGACTTGCATGTTACTTAAGAGAATCCTATTGCTATTCATTGATTACCTGAGATTGGCAGTAGTTCAGAAGGGAGTTTAAGAAATGACCTATTCTGTTGAGAAGATAGAAAGTGGCCATGGAAGATATGGTAGTCTGGAGCAGGCAAAGGTTATCTTGATGGTGTAAGAGTTAAAAAAAATATTGCCTATAAATAATTTCACTATTTATGCTAACATATTCTTTAAAATGTGGGTGTCAATCAGAAAAAAAATTAAAACAGATCACCTTGTATAACCTAGCTGAGATTAACCCCAAAAGGGAATAGAACATTATATGGGGGAAAGGGAAGGAGAAAAGTTTAGAACATGAGGCTTGGGTAGAAGTCAAACTCGTAGGTGGGTGTGAGTGCTCTGGCAGATGGAAGACAGAGGCTGAAGCCTGCAGGTAGAGGGGGTGAGTATTGCAGGAGAGGGAGGAGGCAAGCTTTGCATACTTGTGCAGTTTTGCCTAGGGCAGCTAATTGCTTGTGCCCTGAAAATTGCCTCTGGAAGCCTTGGGCAATATGCAGTAGGTTTTCCCTGAAGCCTACTTTATCAGGTTAAGTTGAAATTTGGTGGGAGAATAGAAAGAAAGGGGGGCTGAAAGAACTCCTGAGCTGAAGAAAAAAGAAAAGGGCGGGAGGGGGTGGGAGGATAGGAGGAGAAACCTGAAAGGTCACTAGCTATCTCAGCAACACATCTCTAATGATGAGAGACGGATTTTAAACTCTAGGGGAATCTGAGGTCTTTTGATCTTATTTATTTATTTCAATATAAAGCAGTTTTAAATTACCTCACACTACTCACCAATCTCCAAATAAAACTTTCTAAGGCTTTCTCCCCTCCCCCAGCAGATTAAATAGCTTGACCAAGATATATAGCTAGAGAGGGATAAAGACAGAATAAGAATTAAGGTCTGCTCACCCTATTCTGTTTCAGCAATGCGTTATGCAAGAGGGGAGATAGCAGTGCAAGATGGTCAAACAGGGAGAGTGGGAGTGGGGCGTTAAAGAGGAAGATGGAAGGAGGCGTTGACTGAACATTTCCCCCTTAGGATTGAGTCTGGTGTAGAAAGTATAAGTAAAGTAACGGAAGGCCTCTAGCATTAATTGAATCTCTGTTAATGTGTCCATGCTTCGTATACTATGTTTATTGTTATTATATCGATTTTATAGCAACTATAAGGCAGTTGCCTAGCATGCTCAAGGCCCTGGGTTCAATCTCCAAGACCATAACTATGGAGCAAGTTATCTCCGTCATAAACAAATCCCAAGATTAACTAACTTGCTTATAGTTGCTCAGGTGGCAAATCAGGATTTTAATCCAGGAGTACCTAAGGGGGCCACACTGCTTCTTTTCTACAGGTATTGATTAAATGTCTACTATATGCAAGGTGCTATGCTAAGTACTTTAAAGATATAAAAAAGGAACTGATTAGTGATATAAATAAGGAAGCCTTAATTATCTTGTTCTTGGAGTATATAACGTAAAGCAGGAACTGTCCTTAATTAATTAACTGGCCAACTTAGCTTTCTATTTAATGTCCCAATATGATAAAGAAGCAAGTGAGATCAGCCACAGTCACATAAATTGGAAGGTAGTTTCTGTGTCCATAAAACCTTTTTAAAGAATTAAGTGATATGCCACACATGGTTAAGGCCATTTTACTAACGCTTTATGGTTTTGTGTGACCTGTAGAGCAATGCTTCCAAACTGTCCTAACTTTTTTATGGGTTTAGGGGAAAAAATAAAACATGAACCTAGTATTGAGAATATTTTCTTCAAAGAACCATATAAAGTATATGTAAGAAAGACATACAAGCGCATTTCTTCTATTATTATATAAAAATCCATCTTTATTTAAGTGGTAGGCAACCCTCAGAGCCAAGCAAGATACAGATGTTACCGGAATAACTAGCAATCAACTTATTAGCTTATTCAAATCTTTGATGTGTATATACTAGCCCATGACCTTTAGCCTTCGTTGCACATATTTTTGGTACAGAACAAAATTTAATTATGGTTAAGAACAGTGATGCTTTCTCTGACACTATTTTTATTGCCTACTTTAATTTAGATGTGGGTTATATTTCATGAGCTCATGCTGATATTTCATTGCCACATTATAATGTATTTCAGGATCAAACATGTCAGAAACACTCATCTGGAACCTGCTGCCATGTTCTGACTGCCAGTTTCTTAAAGGACGTGCTGGTCTGGATTCGGCTTTCTATGTTGTAAACTTTTGAGGCACCCATAGACGGTACCAGTCATCTACAAGTGCACATAGGCTTAATCTTTTTCCTTACATGCTCGATAATAAATACACAAGCAGAATGGTTAAAAAAGCAAGCTTTATGTCTACTACATTAAAGAAGAACACAAACTTATAAGTTACAAAAATAATAGTTTGAGTATCATAATTGTATGCAAAATAATAAACAATAATATTTTAAACAAATATTAAAATATTAAAAGTTCTGTAAAAGCAAGTAACAAGAAGCTAAATGTTTCCTAAAAGTCAAAAAAAGAAAGAAAGAAAGAAAAAAAGAAGGAAAGAAAGAAAGAAAGAGAAAGAGACATACTAACATACTAACGAGCATATTTACATTGAGCTAAGTAAAAATCCAGGACATAATTTCATTTTGTGCACTGGCATCTTCTCATCACTTAACATAATATATGATTGTATGATGTGTATTCAAGAAATATTTTTGAATGGGTGGTATAATTATTTCCACTCTGAGCTTTTTATCTAGTGTCAGTTTGGCCTGTTTGCTTCCTATGACAAACCACATAGCATAATATTAGAGCATAAGGAGATTAAACTAGTGCAACATAAATCTCTTGGTTAATAGCAGATGACAATTAGGCCAGCTGTGGCACGTACCATATATAAGTTCTTAAAAATTATAAACATTTAAAAAATCATTTATATACTTCTATTTCCCTACTGGAATGACTCATATGACATAGCTAATTTGTATATGTTAAAAAATGATGACTGCATAAAGTTTGAACTTAGCTTATAGATTCTTAGCTAGTGCTGACCTCCAGTTTCAAGTGATGGAAACATTGAAACTCAGAGAAAATGTGCGTTAGTGTTCATTAAAAGGGCTCTTCTTTGCTTCTAAATGCCAGAGAACGAAAAGTGATCTCAGAAATCAGAACACATATTATAGCACCTTCATTAAAGCACGAGAGCTGACACATTTACTACTGGCTTTTATGGACAATCACAAATCTCTTACCAGAGGCTGTGGAATGACCATCTGAATATATTGTAAGAAGACTTAATGGCCTTAAATATTGATTACCTTAACACACAGCAGTCTCTTCCATTTCTGACGTTGAAACAAGCACTCCCAATTACTGTGGTTAAAATGCAATAATAAAATGGACCTATAATTTGTTTAAAATATTTCCAATAATGATAAAAGGCAGGAAAATTAATTGATCACTCACTACTTGAATAATTTTAAATGCCTAAATGACTATAATCACTTGAATAATCCAAGAACAGTGTCAGTGACCATGGACGAAGTCCAACACAGGAAGTAAGACCCAGCTTCTGTGGCCAGTCCCATCTTTAGCTACTTATGATACTGCCACAAGAGAGACCTCAGGGGCAGGGAAAAATAATCTTCAAAGGTAAAAAAACATATAGGGGAGACCCAGAACCTGAGAATTACAACCTATTGGAACTTGCGTTAGGATTCTCCAGAGGAGCAGAGCTGATAGGATGGGTAGAATTAAAGGGGGATGTGTTAGATTGGCTCACTGGCTAGTCCAACCATGGCTGACACACATTAGGAAGACCACGAATCTGCGAGTTTCTCAGTCCATGAGGCTGGATCTCTTGGCAGTCTCATCCTGATGCTGTAAGCGTGAGTGTTTTTTCTTTTGTTTTTGGAAGCGGCTGGCCTTCATGCTACATCAGAAGACTAGAGAAGCTGGTCCTGGTATCCGTGAAGAGATGCAACAGTGCTAGAAACACGCTAGATGAACTCGCCAGGGAGAGTGAAGTCAGGAGACTATTCCGGATCCAGTCAAGTTGAGATCCAGACTTAGCCAGCAAGCTACTCTTCTCACTTGTTAGCTTCCTTTACTCGGTCTTGTCAGGGGAAGATTGAAGTTGAGATCACAGGAGGAGTTATTTACACCTTCTAGTATGACTATCCCCAAGTCATACTAGGGGGTCAAATGGATGAGGTAGACGTAAGACGCAGTTAGGCGTGTCCTGGAGAGATGCAGTTTGGATGTGGCTCTAAAAGCCTCCTTAGATAAGAATGCAAAAGAATGGAAAGTTCCTGCCTGCTACAAGGCAAGTTGCTTGAGAGAGATCTTGTGGTCTTTGCTGTATGACCCCAAGGCAAAGTCAGCTGGATGGCTTTGAGGTACCTCACACCAGAAAGAAGAAATGGTTCTGCCTCCACACTTGGAGCCTATCACAAGATAGTGATATCGGCTCAGCCTGCCACGGGTGTAGGGGAGGAGCTAGAGATTTCTTTGATAGAAATTGGACCTTTGGGAGGCTCTTTCAGGGCTTAACTTTTTGGCCTAGCTCTCCTTGAGTTGGGCTTTCTTTTGGCTTGGAAAACCTTTGTGGAGGAAACTCTGAGTAAGAGAGAGGGATTCTCTCTGGGCTTGTAGGAACCACAGAGAGGCAGCTAGCAGGACACAGCTGAAGTAGAATTCTAGGAAAGAGAGCTAAGGAGCCCTCCTGGGTTTGGAGGAGCTGAAGAAAAAGATAGACTAGCTTGGTAGTATGACAGAGATAGAAAGAGATTTCTAAAGAGCTAGCAATGTAGTTCCAAAATCAGGCTTGTAAATAAATAGATATTTTGTTAATAGTTAAGAAAGTAAATTTACCTGACTGAGCTAGCAGGTTTTTACCTCAGCTCCTACCTCACTTATCATTTATGGGTGTAAACATTAGATTAAATTTAAATGAGCATATATTATACCTGAGCTCATATTTACATATACATTATGGTAATTTGAATAAGAATGACCCCCATATTCATATATTTGAATGCTTAGGGAGTAACTATTTGAAAGGATTAGGAGGTGTGGCCTTGTGGGAGGAAGTATGTCACTAAGGGTGGGCTTTGAGGTTTTAGAACCCCAAGCCAGACCCAGTAGCTCTCTGTCTTCTTGCTGCTTGAGGATCTGATTGTAGAACTCTCAGCTACTTCTCCAGAACCATGTCTGTCTGCCTGCTGCCATGATCCTTGCCTTGATGACAATGGACTAAACCTCTGAAACTATAAGCAAACTCCAATTAAATGCTTTCTCTTATGAGTTGCTGTGGTCATGGTACCTCTTAACAACAGTAGAACATTGTCTACGACATAGATGAAAAAATAATATCACATGGTACATCCTGCTTGGGAACCTAATTTTAAAAAAACAAAAACAAAAACAAAAACAAAAAACACCTTCTCTTCTCCACACATTTTATAGAACATATTTTTAGAGTTTCTCAAAATTGTTATGTATGTGATATTCCTCAATTTGCCCAACCATTCTTCTATTGCTGAACACCAAGCTTTTCTTTATTCATTTTTCATAGTTTTTAGTAACATAACTACAGCTTAATCTGATCAACAATCTGTAATATACTTCCTATAGAATGGAAGTGGCTGCTTGATAATGGGGCTGTTGAGTGATTGGTTGGAAGGAAACACATGGCTTTCAAGAGCAGAGATAACTATTGTAATCAGAAGGAGAGCATGACTGTGTGGAGCAGATGAGCCCTGAGTGGATGTATTTGTTGACATGGGAATAGCCATATTAAGGACGCCAATGCTTCAGACCAATATGAATAGTGAAGTCAGTTCAGAGAGATGGCAAAGCCTTGCCCTGGTCTGCGTGCAATGATGACAGTGTATGTAGTAGCTGTCAGCTACAGCTTCCTCTTCTAGAATGATTGCAGCCTGAGACTGCTACCCTGCAGGGATCTCCTACTTAGATTAGCTAACCCTGCTTCCTTGTTGAACTGTATACTAAAACCCTACCTTCTCGATTCATATGTATAAAGTCAACAGAGTGAGGTTCCAGGCTACTGTTGTGTCTCATCAGAGAGTACGCATCCCACCCAGTTCCAACTTTTCTATATGATTGCCCTTTCTTCATTCTCTTTTTGCCCCAGTTGGGATAATCTCCAAAGCTGTGCAAAGCTTAGCAGCAGACATTCCCTCCTGAGACGTCATCTGGACACAGCCTAGCCTAAGTCATTTAGAAACAGGGACCATAGATTTTCCACTTGGTCCTTACGTGGTTCCTTCTAAGACCAGGAAGAGATGTAGCATTAAAATATTTGAAAGTGGGTGACACTTTCTGCATATTTATTAGATGTTAGGCAGTGGTCTAAACATTTTCTGTGTATCACCTCACTTTAATTCAGCTATAACTACAAGAAGTAATGGAGGTAAGAAAAACCAAACAACATTCCTCACAGGTAGTATACGGAAGAAATCAGGGCTCTTCATGCTTTTAACACCTATCCAACACCCTGGACTGTTGAAGCAGACAAAACAAGAGTATACCAGAACAAAAGCTTATGGAGCACATGATATATTTCTAAAATCTCTTATTTTTGAAGAGTTTTAATTACCAATTGCCATTGCTTATCTGCAAGTAATTTTATAAATTGATTGGTGTCAATTATAAAATAGTGTGTTACATACATTTGTGTCACTCTGATAAAAACTTGACAGAATGACTTATTTTAGCTCAAAGTTTGGAGGATTATGTCCCTCATCATTTGATTCTGCTCTTATACTGGAAAGCACAGCATGGTAGTGTGTGAGAGAAGTACCATTCACTTCCTGACAGATACAAAGGGAAGGGCAAAAGGGAGGGAGGGACAGACAAATTAGATAGACAGACTGGCTGACTAGTCAGAGAATGGATGTGCCAGAGACAAGATATCACAAAGAACCTGTTCTGTTACCTACTTCTGGCCAGGTCTCACGTTCTAAAATTCCTCCCCAAATAGTACAGCCGTTCAGATCCAAGTGCTCAGCACTTAAGTGCAGAGAACATAGTATAATCAAGCCATAACATTCTACTCCTGGCTCCCAAAGCCTTATTTCCATCCCATAATACAAAATGAATTTAGTCTCAGAGTCTCCAAAGTCTCAATGACCTTCCTACAAAAACAAAAAACAAGTTCAAAATCTAAGCCTCAAGTTGACTCTTAGCTATGGGATATAATAATGAAAAACAAATGACATACTTACAGTAACAATACTACAGAGTAAACATTCCCATGACAGAATAGTAGAATGGGAAAAAGGAAGGATCAGATAAAAACAAGCCTGAGATCATATCCAGCAGCCAGGGCATGTGTTGGCATGATGTATGCCTCAATACTTTTGGACTTCTCCATCCCATGGTCTTGTCATTTGAAACCCAGGTAGCATCTTTTCAGGGATGTCTCTGCCACCTGCGGCAGACATTCCTGGTACTGGGATCTCCAACATCCTGGGGGCCCTCTTATGATTTAGACTTTACCCTCACCTTCCTTAAAATCTTTAAATAGCTTTCATGACTCCGAGAGTCTTGAATCCCTCATGCTTGCCTGCAAAATCAACACTATCTGTCACTAGCTTGAGCCGTAGCCAACACTCACCCACCAAAGATGACAGCTGTAGCGGTCTCTGAATGCTTGGGTGACTGAACTTGGGGAAACACTTCCTTAGGTAGTACTATGTGTTTAGGGCACCCTGGAGCTGTCTTTTCAAAGCAGAGTCTTTCAAATGAGTTAAAACTTTTATACTCTTAATCTCACAATGGACTGGACAATGGGTCTGGACAACTCCTGAGGTGATCTAATGTCAACTTCCTTGCCAGTATATTTTGTTTTATTACTGACACTAGATTCTTTAATGGTCTCACCCTCTTGGCCCCTAGCTTTCCACTTTCTGGTCATAGTGTTCAGTTTTCAAATATTTCTGCTGTTTTTAACCCCTTCTCCCCAATTCTCACTGTAAACTTGACTAAAAGTAGCCGTACTTACTCAGCTAAAGGAACACAACAATAAAATGACTCCTGATGACCTATTCCTATACTCACCGATTAGGACACTGCTCAGCGTTCATTAGAAAAGCTTCTTCTTGCAATAGATAATGTTTAAGAGATACACAACTGGATTATCCGTGAAGAGTAGGAGAATTTGGAGTACTTGGTCTTAAATGGGGTGTTTTCATCAAACCCCGCCCCTTAAGGTTAAGTTTCTATGCAGAAAAGGAAGCAGAAAGATAATCAGAACCAGAGGTGATAGACGATGCCAAGGAATCAACATCTTCCAGACACAAATGACTGATGCACACGAATCTCAGAGACTGTAACAGCAAAGACCTGAAAAGATTCAAACCAGACAAAACCCCAGCACTTAAAAGGGGAGGTAAACCAAAAGTCCCACTCCTAATCAAGAAGCTGGTTGTGATTGATGCCTGCTGGTAAAGAGGAAATCAGTTTTCTCCAGTGGGATGTTACTAGGTATATCAAACACATTCCAGGGAAGGCCCCATACCCAGAAGTCATTGGCCAACACAAAATAGATTCCTTGAGTTTTTGTGTGCTTTATGTCATTTTTCTAAACTTTTTTTTATTAGTTCATTGTGAATTTCACATCATACACCCTAACCCCACTCATCTTTCCCTCTCCTCATACCATCCCTGCACCCTTGCAACCTCCCTCACAACAGAGGGAAAAAAAAAACCTCTCATTGTGGAAGCTGCAGTGTGTCACTGTGTGTCCCACAGTATACCCTTTTGTCCACACTGCTTACGAGTGTTCGTTGTAATGTTTTGTTGATCTGATGCAAGGCCCCTGGTTTCTGCTACTCTATCAATACTAGAACCTCACTGGAACTCCTTTGGGATATCCTGTTGTTACCCTATGTCATGGAGATCCTGTAGTTTTGGATTTGTAGGACCGGCCCTTTGATGTGCTCCAGCAGTTCATTGGTGGGGTAGATGTTGGGGTGAGTCAATTTAAAGCCTTGGATCTGGGCATGAGAGGTATCTGAACTGATTAGCCAGTTGGCTTTTCCGCAGGGCTGGCTCACCAGCAACCCTACTACCAGTGCTACTACCGTGCTGCCCAGGCAAGGTGCAGGGCCTGCTCTCCTGTTCTGATGACCTTAGGGCCAGCTCTCTTGCCTGTTATAGGCAGCAAGGTGGGGGGACATCCGCAGCATAGCCGATAAGTAGGGCCAGCTCTCCCACACTCACGCCCTCCAAGCTAGCTTGCCTGCTCCTACCACCAGTATTAGCTCTACTACTGTGGTACCCAGGCGAGGTGCAGGGCCCGCCCTCCGGAGTGTTGCGGCTGGTGAGGGGCAGGGATAACTCTCCTACTCTCATGACCCCAGCATCAGGTCTCCTGCCAGCTGCAGGTGTTGAGGGGCAAAGGGGAAAGAAGATATCTCTTCCTATCCACACAGGAGACAAGCGGAAGGGCCAGGTATTTCACACTGATATCTCCACCTGTCTGAGTACTGTAGCCGGCGAGGGGTGGAGTCAGCTCTCCTGATTTCACACCCCCAGGGCCAGTTCTCCCGCGAGGCCTAGGTGAGTAACTGGTAAGGCCAGTTCTGCTCAGCAGTCAGACATCAACATGTCCCTGGGCCTCAGTCCAGAACAGAGATGTCTGCTGGCCTTTGGTGTACCAGACCTCTGCTGCTGCATGGCTAGGAACCCAGAGGTGGCTCCCAGACATGGCTCCTGGTGGCAGAACAGGCCAGGACCCCATCATGGTCCCTGGTAGGATCACTGGCTGTTCTTCATTACGTTCAAGTCTCCAGTTCTGTCTCTCTTCATTGTGACCACATTCTTCTGTTTCTCTTTCTCTTCCATTTCTCCGCCACTTAGTTGCACCTCTTAGTGGTCCCCGGGGTCTCGAAGTGTCCTTTTAGAAGCGGTCATTTAAAATACACGTTTCTAATCCTAACAACCATATTTTCAGTGCTAAGTTGCCATAGTACCTAGTAGCAACCATCGTCAACTGCATAGGTGTAGAATATTCCTATCACTGAAAGAGATTTATTTTATAGTGATAGTATATAAGCAAAAAAGTAACCCTCTATACCACGAATTTGTCTGTGATTTAATAGATTTCAAATAGATATTTTTTTGAGTGAAGAATGAATAAGCTTTCAAAAGATGGTAGATATTGATGTGAATGGATTTTGTAATAATATTCATCATCACTGCCCCACGAAAGCAAACATGGTTTCTAGGAAGAGGATTCTCATACCCTGAACGATGTTTTCTTTGGCTTATAAATAAAAATTTCAATATGGATCCACTGAGAAGTGGGAAGAGACCAGGTAGGGGGTGCAGGTTGAATATTATCTTCTATGCAATATAAGAAAAATATGCTTTGGATGTCTAGAGAGACAGTGTTATCAATCTCACATCTTTAGTAATAATTTCTCTGTGCTTTGATTAATGTGGGTGTAAAATGTGTCTGATGTAGCAGCATGTGTCTGAAACACTCTGAGGCAGAAGAAATAAAAAAGCAATTTTAATTTAAAAAAATAGGCTAAAAAGGAATGAGAGCACTTAATTAGTAAAATGTTATTTCACTGCATTAGAGGAAAGATCATAGGAATGTATCTTTGTTATACAGGCAGAACAGAGCCAGTACGTTTAAAAACCATTAAATCTCTGTCCATATGCTCCCTATTTGGCTTTTAAATCATCGTTATGAGGCTAAGAGCAAAACGTGTGAGTGCCTGGTACTGTACTTCACATATGAAACAGGAGAGTCTGGTTTATTTCTTCCATTTCATTTCTGTAATTAATTAATTATTATGTACTTATGGAGGCCAGAGGTCAATTCCACGGTCATTCCTCAGGAGCTCACTCATTATGCTAGCCTGGCTGGCACATGAGTATCAGGATCTGCCCCTCTCTGCCACCTTGGTGCTAGGATTACAAGTGTATGCTACCCCAAATGCAAATGGCTTTTTTTTCTTTATTTTTACTTTTGAGAGTTTTTAAATTATTTCACAATTTTACACACACACACACACACACACACACACACTCATTTTGATCACATTCCTTTCCATTATCTTTTTATCCATCTCCCTTCAAGCCTCTTCTTGCTAACAAATGTCCCTCCTATTTTCCCATTTTCTTTGTGTGAGTGTTCCACTGCATTTAATTAGGTTTGCTTGCATAAGCGTGGGTGTGGGGGATCATAAACTTGGTCCAGGACAATGTACCGGTGGCCACTACACTGAAGAACACAACTTTCTTTCTTCTAGCACTATTAACTGTCTATAGCTCCTTAGGGGTGATGGGGCTTCATGAACTTCTCCCTCATCCATGATGGAATGTTGATGAGCCCAGGACAGGTCATGTACAGAATCGTGTCAGTTCCTGGTTCAGGTCATGTTCAGGAACCACCATCACATTGCATTTCTCTCTATTCTCAGGCTCCTCTATTCTTCCTGCAATGTTCCCTGAACCCTGAAAGGGGTGCTGTGGATGTCCCACTCAGGACTGAGAAGTCAAGAGTCACATAGTCTTAGTACTTTGACCAAATGTAAGTCTCTGTAATAACTGTTGCCCATGGCAAAAGAAGCTTCTATGACCCGAATAAGAGTAGCACTGATCTGTGAGTAGAAACACAAACACTTAGCAGGAAGACTGACACAGTGCCCATTTAGCAAGACGGCAGCGGCAGGTCCACCGCTAGGGCCTATGCCTTTTCCCACTATGGACATTTGACCATCTTTACAGTACTGGGAATGAATTTCTCCATCTGTGAAGTGGGCCTTAAATCCAGTCGGAAAGCAGTTGGCTGTCCACGAACAGTTATGTTACTCTTGTACCCATGGGGACATCTTGCCTGACAGGTCAGTATTGTAGGTCATAGATGTCATAGCTGGGTAAGGGTGTTGGTCACTTTCTCCCCCAAAAACCTGCATAACACTTTCTAATCCTGACAGCTAAACCCAAGGAGGAAGTCACTATCTCACTTCCTGCTTAATTTCTCTATGTCCTGCAACAAGAGTATGTGATACCTTTAGCAATAGGTATTTTGTGATTCAAAAGAGCAAGCAAGAACAGTGGCAATAGCCCGAATATGGTGGGAAGTGTTTCTGCATCCACTCTCACCAAAATATCATAGGAAGATATTCTACATTGGGCACTGGGATTCATACCTAACTTTTATCGTGAGTACTGGGGAGCTAACTCAGGATTTCATATTGTAGGAAGTACTTTACTGACTAAGCTATCTCTGCAGCCCCATTTCTCTTTCTATATAAAATTTCTCTATGTAAAAACTCAAGCAAGGAAGTTCATTGATTAGCTAATAAAGAGTTATTATTAACTACCTAATGGAAATTTATTACTTCAAGATAGCCTTGATTAAAAATCTAGGGACTAATAAGTAATCCAAAGATTGGTTCTAAATGGGTGAATTTAAAGAATATTTATACCCATTTTCTATTATGAAATCATTCACAGAGTGTTGTTAGGATACTGTGAAAATGCAATAATCATAATTTAGTCTGAAGTGGGTTGTTCCATACCCTGTTGCATTACTACAGTGGTTCCAAATAAGAGTATTTATGGACTTAGTAATATTACTGATATGTTTGTATGTGATTGAAATGGAAGAAAATACAAGAAACTAGAATAGGGATTTTTTTGCTATAAAAATAGAAAAGAAGTGTGTGTAGGGGATTGAATCTTGGAAATCAAGAAAACAACATTGAAAAGATTTAGAAAGTTTGGCCTAGACTCAATGATCTTCTCCTCTAACCCTCAACACAGTAGCACATCTCACCCTTGCTTTGTTGTGTGCAGTGGCCAGAAGGCCACTCCTGATTGATAAAGCTTCTGTTTTATTGGTAAGTCTCCCCATCACCGAATTTCTGGTAAGAGATAAGAAGGATAAAGGTTATACCACTATGATTCTCGGATCTTAAAGGATTGTGTTTTGGTCAAAGTAACTCCATTTACGGAATAAGGGAGTCCTTGGCCATGGACAAAGCTAATAATGGAACATCCTGGTTGGGAATTCTTCTGTGCAATCCAGTTCCAGAAAGTGTATCTGCTCCATTACAGTCAGTATGCAGGGAAATCATATTTTCTCTGGCTTTGTGTGTTTCTCTCCCTTAACTAGAAGACCGTGAAGGACTTTTTTCTCATTTGCATATTGAGTGGGGTTCTGGCAACATGGGAGTTAGAGTGGTGGCATTCAGAGGGGGAGACATGGAGAAGGAAGGGGAAAGATAGATGTTTCTACTGCAGATGCTGATAGAAATCTCCTCATATTCTAGAGGCAGCTGTAAAACTTATCCCATTTCTTGATATGACCCATGTTTTTCCTTCTAGGTTTGACAATAGGTTGAGCTCTGAGCAGAGCCCACAGCCATGGAGAGCTCACTTACCTCTGATTTTTTCTTGATATTTTACTTCTCTCTCTCTCTCTCTCTCTCTCTCTCTCTCTCTCTCTCTCTCTCTC
>NW_021604585.1:7539952-7545594 GCF_004785775.1 Grammomys surdaster | reverse complement strand
CTCTCTCTCTCTCTCTCTCTCTCTCTCTCTCTCTCTCTCTCTCTCTCCACAGCTTTCTTTAGCAGATGCATAGAGTGGTAGCAAGTTGCTTCGACAACTCTCATCTTGATTCTTTCTATCTTTGACCTTGAGCTTATCCCAGGAAAGGCTATAAGTACCCACAAGACTCCTGGCCCTGTTTCATCTCTGCCGGACTCTCACTGTGCCTGGAAACTGAAGGAAGGAGACAGATTAATGGTATTACTTTGCTGACTCGGATTTAAGTCAACCTTGAACCAAAGCACAAGTAGGAAGATGGTGAAGAAACAAAGGCTGGGCAAATAAACACTAGCTCTCCAGTTGTAGAAATTGGAAGCATTACATCAGAAGAGTGAATATGCTGATGGTGCAGGTTCTACACCCTGAGATCTTAGCCATTTTTCCATTACTAGAACTATTATCCTTTCAATCTCCTTTATCATGTTGGCTTCCTACTCAGGGTATCTCAAACTCTCCCTATTTCAAATATTTCCTATCTTCTTCATAATTTCACCAAGACTGACATTCTGGCAAAGTTGTTACCAGGCTTCCCAAGTCCACCAATAGCCTCCCAGCATCTGTCCCTAAGTCATCTGGTCCAGGAAAAGCATCTGCCCATGAATATATGTACTGTGCTCACTTGCTATGCATATTGTCTTCTTTAGGTATCATCCCTTTTCTCCACAACATGCTGTTCTCTGTTCAGCTTCGCTTGTTCCCCAGTGGCTCCACATCCAGGCCAACTCCTCCACTTAAATGGAGCAGAATTCACATCTCTCCACTTTAATTTTAAGCAGTCCTTCAAAGACTGCAGTCCAGCTTTTGATGACATACATTTTCTCACTATTAAATAGTGTACATAACATGTGGAAGTTCCTGACAACCAATAAAGCCTGTGCCTGACATATAGTAACTACCAATGAATATTCATCCATTCACCTATCCATTCCTTTTTTTTCTGAATACTGATTCTTTTTAAAAGAGGAGTGGCAGCTAATTGAAGAAAGTAATAACTTTGTTTTCTCTTCTATTTGCCTCCAGAAGGGCCTGGCACCCTAGAGAGCACTCAGTAGATAATCAATAAGTATTTATTGACTAACTGATTGACTAATGTGTCTTGCATTTGGATTCTAAGTAAAGAAGTCCTTGGAGTTGCTCCCATTTTCCTGAAAATGGTTTCAAACTGACCTATAATTCATGGAAGAAAAAAATCTTTTTTTTTTTTTTTTGCAGATGGAGAAGATGAAATATAAAGAAAGAATTAAAGTACTCTCAAGGTCAAGCAAAGATTATCTACAGACACAAATAGAATTAAAAAGCCAAACATCCTGATTGCCAGGCCATTGCATTTAGTCATTGAAGTATCATTGTTTTCTTCCTGACATAGATAGCTTTTGCCATTACCTGTTAATCTCTGATAGGTCAATCAGAATGTGTTGTTATGTGTCCATGAGTCCCTTTACCCTTCCCCTCCCTCTTTCTCCGTTCTGTTCCTTTTATTTCTAAGAGGGTCTTTCTATATAGCTGAGGCTGGCTTTAAACTCTTTATCTTCCTCCCTAAGTCCTTGTTTGTCTGTTTTGTTTCAGTTGACTCTTACGTGTAAAAAACGCAATCATCTATCTTATTATCCATAAAGGCGGTTATTTTTCATTTCCTAGGACATTTTGTAAGGTCCAAAACCATACCATCTGTGTCTCTACAGTTTTGGTGTCTAGCATAGTAATTGCCATAAAATTGATACTTCTTGAATGGATTACTATGTCCAGATAAAAATGACGTTTTTATTAGATCTAGTTCCTATTGTGATGATAAGGATCAAACCTAGCCTTTTACAGATACCAAGCATGTGCTGTACCACTGAAGTATACCTGGAGCTCCAGGTGATTTTAGAGTACTGATCAAGTAATATGCATATGTCCTTCATAAGTGTTAAGGGGAGTTAAGTGTCTAAACTGCCTGATTTAATTTGCAGCAACTTATTCTATACATTTACTTATCATGTATGTGTGTGCATGTGCATGCATGTGCATATGTGTGTGTCTGTGCACATGCACATGTGTATGCACACATGTAGTGAGGGAGGGATTTGCCATGGCTCATGTGGAAATCAGAAGATAACTAGTGAAAGCTGATTTGCTCCTTCCACCATGTGGGCTCTGGGGATTGAAGTCAGGCTGCTAAGCCTGGTGTTTCTTACCTTCTGAGCAGTGTTGGTGGCTCTCAGCAACTTATTCTTTTTTTTTTGTTTTGTTTTGTTTGTTTTTTTGGTTTTTCGAGACAGGGTTTCTCTGTATAGCCCTGGCTGTCCTGGAACTCACTCTGTAGACCAGGCTGGCCTCGAACTCAGAAATCCGCCTGCCTCTGCCTCCCAAGTGCTGGGATTAAAGGCATGAGCCACCACTGCCTGGCTCAGCAACTTATTCTTAATGTCAAGTCATAACTCTCTTGCCTAGTTACTGTCCCTTAGAGATTAAATAAGAAATTGAAGCCATTATAACATTATCCTTGGTTTGATTCCTAAACTCTTAAGTTAAACTAGGCTTTAATTTTCATAGGTAAGAGCAAAACACATATTTAAGGAGAGAAAATAAATTTTCTCAACTGAAATAAGAAATAATTCAAAGAGAAAGAATTATTGGCCCCCAGTTAGTAAAGAAACATTTTAAACCCAGCTCATCTGTGCCTTATAGATTTCACAACTGATTAGCTTCTCTTAATCAGTTGAACATCCATTTAGGGGACAAATTGATTAGCTCCTTGCATAATTAACAGAACATTAAGTACCATCTCTTTGAGTTGAAAAAAATGTTTTGATTAACAGCAAATACGCACAGTTTAACATTAAGATATTAAATGGCATTTTCCTGTATCATTATTCATCTGGTTTTTTACACTCTTCCAGGTGTTAAAGGGGGAATTTGCATCAATCTTAGTGGCCAGTGTTTACAGTTCCCAAAATACTTTTGTTTTTGGGCTGGCACTAAATTTAATATACCTTTCCCGCAAAGAACAAGAACATAATAGAACGTGTGAATAATAATCAGCATTAGCATGTGACCAAACTCTCAATGTGTGATAACGCTTTACTTAGTTAAACGGTAAGGCAACCCAGTTCTGAAGCATGGAACCAAAAAAACCTGATTAAATATTAAGCTTTTGCAAATATTTTTTAAGGAGAGTTGATAAGGAGTTGGAGGAGGATAGACAAGAATATTAAAACGGAGAGAATGACTGTGAGCATCAGGAGCTGTATCACATAAAGTGAGCAGGGAGACTTGGCAGAATTGAAAAAACGTGTAACTATAGAGTAGAAGCAAACAAGACATTGGAGAAATGAAAGATGCAAAGTCGTTCTCTGGTGAAGCCAGGTCTAAGGAGATATTCAAATCTGGAGGAACGACTGAGAGATCAATCTTACAGTTCATGGGAATCAACAACACTGTTTACAGATGTACGATATCAGTGGTCCACAGAAAATTGCATCAAACTACACAGATGCATAATTAAATCTAAACACTCAGAACGTTAGGCAGCACCATCCTTAGCCCGATAGTATTGGATTCTGACTACATCTTGGGCACTGAGGACCTAATTAGTCTTTGTAGGAGGATATGCAGGTGTCTGTCAGTGTGGAGTCTGTGCTGAGCAAGACAGGTTAATGGAGACACAGGAATATTTATTTGAAATTGATGAGGCCTGAAGCAGCCTTCAAAAAAACTAACTGCAGAAGTTTAAAAACTTAGAGAATGTGTAAAACAACAGCTTAGGACTATTTTGGAAAGTCTGCACTCCTTGTTCATCTTCTTATTAAATCACTGGGCTCCGTAAGGATTCAGAGAGGATTGCTGTGTAGGCTCCAGTCAATTGATGCTGACCTATGGATTTAAGATGACCATATTGTTGGAATATTATTACATACTGCTGTTCACTAAGGGAGGTATGGATGTGACAAAGCAAATGCCATCTGCCTGACAGTAGAGACTGTATCATTCCTGAGCCAGGCAAGTAGCTTGAGCTCCGTTAGACTCGTGGCTCCAATCTTCACAGCAGTGCCTGGCTATCAAGTTGAAAATACGGTCCTTCATGGTCTTCAGTGATTCAGATTTAGAAAGCTCTCTGGTGTTTTGATTCCTAGTGGCGAGGGAACTGACGATAAATTCCCCAATACAGAAAAGACTCCCTTTTAAAAATAATAAACAAGCCAAGAGTTTCTTGAAAGTAAGTCCAATTATTACTTAACTTTAAATAATTGCTTTAGCACCTTAAGGTGGGAATGCTTAGAGACAGTGAGCATTGATTAGCTATGAATAACTAAATGAATGAACAATAATTATGTCACACGGTTTTCCTGACTCTGTATGTTCTCAATAATATCAAAGTATTTCCAAGTTCTGCAGTGTTTACCCAGAAATTCTAGTTGATTTTGCCTAGCCTATATACAAAGCCCTAAAACTGATTCCCAGTCATGAACGTAATATGTATACACATGGAGATGGAAGTAGGGGGTGGGGCAGAGAGTCTCACAGTTTTTCTTCACTGCCTCCCCCTTTTTGAGACAGGGATTTTTATGTAGTCCTGACTATTTTGGAACTCACTCTGTAGACTCAAACTCAGAGATCCACCTGCTCCTGTCTCCTGGATGCTCTGACTAAGGGCATGCGTCACCATGCCCAGCTTAAAATTTTCATTATGAACAGAATCTTGTTTTGCAGTTGAGGGATTTGTACATCAGTCATTTAACATTTAAAAATTATTTGTCCAACTCATACAATGCACTAGGGTCTCCTCTGAATGCTTGAGATAAAACAATGACATAGGCAAAGATTCCCTCATGGGGTTTACATTCTAAAAATAGGCATGCATCATACTTCTAAGTTTGAGACTTTAAATTATTTTCTCAGAATATAATTGTCTCTTACAAGTTCTTTGCAAAAAGAAAAAAAAGAGTTTGAATTAAGTGAAAAAAATATTTTGGAAGCTTTCAAAGCCCACTGAGGAGAATAGAGGTTGGCTTAAAGCACTAGGGAGTTTTATTTTTGCACATAAATATTTATGTGTGTGAAGGGGTGTGTGGTTAATTATAAGCAACGGGAGGAGAATGACAGATGCTTAGATCCTCTGTCCCCACGGAGAGACAGACCTTGCTTGTTGGAGTGTAGTGGCACGTCGTTGTGGTCTGTGTACTGAATCACTGATTTAAATATTGCAGCAGCTGGAGTGCAAAGTCTATCAGCAAATACTACAGGAGGAGGAGTGCATGTGCCCTGCATGCAAAGTAAGAAGGCACTGGGTTTGCACCGTCACACTGAGCAAAGCTGTGCACGCATCTGTATATACTTCAGTTTCAAGGAATTAGAGAACAACTGGGCAGTCCAGGAAACATAGGCAGAGAAATGAGTAGGAAGGGTAGGGAGATCTCATTGTCTTAAGTTCTAAATTTCCAGGAGAGGTTTAGGTGAGGGAAGAAGGAGAGAGGGAACTGGGGAGTGGAAAAGAGGGGAGAAAAGGGGATGAGAAACTAGAAAAACAGGGGGGAGAGGGAAAGAAGAAGGGAGGGAGGGAGAAAGAGAGAGAGAAAAGGGAGGGAGGGAAGGAGAGAGAGAGAGAGAGAGAGAGAGAGAGA
>NW_021604585.1:7526892-7539852 GCF_004785775.1 Grammomys surdaster | reverse complement strand
GAGAGAGAGAGAGAGAGAGAGAGAGAGAGAGAGAGAGAGATCTTCCTTATTCTGTCAGGAAAGCCTACTTAGAGAATTCATTTCCATAATGAAGTCACTAAACCAAACAACTATAGTCTTTACTCCAGTGCTCACAGGGAGAGCGAAAAGAAGCCAGAAATTAGTTTTCTTCAGCTCCCTCATTTTATTGTTTCCATTTTTACTGTGATCTTAAGTTTCAAAACCCCTTGCTAAAATTTCCTTAAATAAATATTATCTGCAGGGCTTTCATGCTTTACACAGATGCTCCCCGCATAGGGTTTTACCATTTTCTCTAGGTTGTAGCTTAGGATTCGGAGGCACAGAGTTTAAATGATAGCACACAGAGCTCACTCATTTAGTATGCAGCAGAACAAAAATGAAATTCAGATTCCTTGGATGCAAATCTCTCTCCAGCATGGTGACCCCTCTCACACTTGCTCCTTCTCTTCTTTGTTGATATTGTCTCTCTCTTCTCTTTATATTTCCAAAGTCAGAAATGACAGAAAAGCTGGGGGAGTGAGGCTGGAGATGGAGGCAAAGCACATGGTTAATGATGATGGGTGGGACATTTCTACTCACAGACATGGTATTGAAAGGGAGAGAGAACAGAAAGAGATGCTTTTGAAGAAGTACAAATCCAAACAGTAAATGAACAGACACATTTTGTTCATAGAACAAGAAACTAGCCAAGAAATGCTACCTAGTCTATAACACAACCATTCATACTCAAAATTTCCTGTCATCTTGGTGAATGCCTTGGAGAGACAATATGACTAAAAGTGGCCTCGGAAGTTATGAGATTTCACAAGAAGATCCATCTCAACCTCTACCACAAGACACCCATGATAGTCATCAGAAATTATGCCCTAAGGTCCCTTAATATTCTAATTTCTCCTAAGACTGGTATCACAGTCAACCATTCATGTTGGCACGAGTAGGTTTTATAATGCTCATGTGGAAAGAGCAGGGGACAGTCTTCTGCCTCATGTTTCATCAACCAGATGGTTGGCTGTATCAAAGCCAGTGATGTCAGAGGCAAGTGCACACAGCTGGATTTTCAGATTCAAGGGTATAGAGATTCTGTAATGCTAAAAGTTTGGGAGGAAATTAGCATCGGACTAGAGGATAGACCAACTAGAACTGTTGGAGAATTTTTAATGTTAAGTTGGAGCAGCATTTTTGTGTAATTGTGTTTGAGGTCATAGTAGCATTTGAATCCTCTCTTTCTAACAGGCCCACTGCTGTCGGCTAGCTAGCTACTGTGTGCTGGATCTGGAGACTTTCGCTTTGGCGTCCCTTAGCCTTAGATCCCCACCAGCATTTGGCTACTACTGGGTATCTTGGTTTTCCTTTGCCATTTGATGACTAGCTTGAACCCCCCCAAAATTGAGGATGGGAAATAATTTAGGAGATAAACTTCCAGAAACTTGATGGTTACAAGTATATTGGTTTAATTGTGTCCTTTGGCTAGGATGTAAGAAAAATATTACAGGTTCCTTTTGTTTTGTGTTTTGTTTTGACTTGGTCATGTTATGGCTAAAAGAAAACCTAATTGCTGACAAAGGAGTAGATACAAAGCTGGCCTCCTACTAGGGTTCGGAAAATGTCAAAAGCTTGGAGAATGGGTCTTGTATCTTTGTTTTATCTTACTTATTGCTAAAAAAAAAAAAAATGCTCCTCATCTAAGCCTACTTGGTCTGTTTAAATGTGAATAGTTTAATGCATCACATTTAGCCATAGCCGTATAATAATGAGAGCTGTTAATTATATATCACCACTCAACTTGAGGGGTCTTAACACTCCTGGGCTCTTGTGTGGGAGTAGGATTCAAGTTGGTCATCTCTGAATTACAGCCTTCCAAATCCTTCCCATCATTTAGTTCCTTCTCTTTCTTCAGAGTTCATGCCATGAACCTCTTGCTTTCCAAGCACCAGTTCATTACCAATTTAAGATCTGAGGTTAAGGTTGTTACAAGTGGCAGGGGTGTTGCCTTCAGGGTCTCTTCTGTAGAGAAGTTCTGAAAAAGAACCAAGCCATTGCAATGATTTCCACAGGGAAGGCTGATCATAGGGACCTGGTTCTTATTCTTGGAAGAGAGATCAGGGGGAAGAAAATGTCCCTTTCCTACCTTCTATTCACCCACAGCAGCAAGAACAAAGTAAAATTAATATCTCAATGAATCATCTGCCACAGTGAAGTAGGTGACTTGTAGGTTATTGAGGTTCAGTGAAGACGTGCGGGATATGCACACTCTATCTGATTGAATCAAGTTTGGCGATGGAGGACCAGGGAATGATTGAGCAATGATTTCCAGATGAGTGCTTGATTCAGGAAGATTCAAGCAATATTTTACAGGGATAATAAATGTGACGTTTGGTGTCAGAAGAGTAACACACCAAGGGAGGGAAGGCTCTTCAGACAGGAGCAATAAATAGCATTTCTGTTGCCAAGAGTGCCTGCATATAAGTGTGCATAAAATGCCTAAGCAGTTATCCCTCTGCTGTGCTGCAGAAAGGACTCTCCCAGAGCTGCTGCTGCAGCAGAGGGGGTGCCATGGATTTTAACCCCCAGGAATTAACCTATGTAAATGACTTCTGGGTAGCAGAGGAGGTTTTTTACTTTTCTTTTTTTCAAAAAGCTCTCAGCCCAGAAGTAGCTCTTTTCTTGCCAACATTCTGGGTGATTTATACAAGTGTTCCCACTGAAGAGTGCAGAGAGAGGAAATTCTGCAGCAGAATGTGATTGTGGAACTAGAAGCAAGAGATGGCCCCTGAAATTTTTAAAAGTACACAGAAGCGGAGTGGAAAAGATCAGCTGGACCAAGGCAAAGATTTATGTTTGAGCTATTACAGTGTACTCATGAGACAGAGTGAACAGTCAATATCTCATCTGCATGGTTCTTATGATTGTCCTTTGCTTAGAAATAGAAACAAATATATGCTTGTTATACTCATGATGTATTAAAATAACCAGATATTAAATACTAACAGTTTTGCTAAGTACCTATGGTAGCTTGAAGCACATCTACATCTTTTCCCTTAACCTCTGTTGCACTGAAGTGTCCCTCTCTCCCTGACTCTGAGCTAGGCCATATGACTCACGCTGGGAAAGTGAGACTGTGAGACAGGCAGACTCAAAGGTGCCTGAGTGGGACAGCTGTTCTGCTGATGCTCTTAAAACCTTCAACACTCTGGTAAGCCCAGGCTACCCAGGAGGGGGCTGAAGGACACACAGTCTACCTGCCTCCCCCATCAGAGAAGCTCCACCATGAGCTCCAGAAGGAGGATGAGCTGGCTGAGCAGTCACTGACCGCAGATGTGTGAGTAAGCAGCACTGAGATTAGTGGAAGAACTTTCCAGAGCAGCCGAAATGTGACCTATCAAATTGCAAGCTAAAATATATATATGGTTCTCCTTTTATGTTGCTTCCTTTTGGAATTTTTTTTTTGAAGGTCGGTTATTCAGCAATACATGATAGGTATAGTTTTTTACACTGTGGATTATTTGATGCTTGTAAAAATCCCATACAGTATCATAACTCTCATTTTATAGATAAGGAAGCAGAGGAAAAGAAGGGATGAGAACATGGGCCAGGCTCGCACAGCTTGTACAATGTAGAAAAGAGGTTGGAGCGGTCTCTTTCTAGCACCCGCCCACTTAATCACCTATGATCAAACACTACCTTAGGTCTTGGACAATGAGATACTTGACTTCAAACGCGGTTCAATTATTTTAACGCATTATTATTCTGCATGATCATTATTATGTAAGTATGAATTTGCATATGAAAGTATATATTTAGTCTATACAATTTGATAAGTTTAGAACTCAGTATATATCTATGAAACCATCACCACAATCTGTGCTATGAACAAAAGCATCACCGTTAACATGTTCCTTCTGCCCTCTTCTTCTGTTGTTGCTATTATTACTATCACTGTTATTTAGTGCAGAGAACAATCACCATCACCCTTTTAGCTGAATTTTAATATTCAGTAAAATACTGCTGGGTATAGGCACCGTGCTAGACCAGGACACTGTGCTAGACCACAGATCTCCAGGACTTGGTCATCTTCTCTACTCTGTACCCTTTCGCTCGTATCTTCTCATTTCCTCCTCCCCTTTCTCATTCCACTTTTTGCTTCACTGAGTTCAGCTCTTTTAGATTCTTCATATAAGTCATATTATAAAGTATTTGTTGTTTAATATGTGGGCTGCTATATTAGTATAGTGTCCTCCAGGTTCATCTGTGTTGTTTCAAGTGGCAGGATTTTCTTTTGAAGGGTAAATAGTATTTTATGGCGTATACTTCCTTTTCTTCATGCATGTGTGTATGTACAGGTACACCCATGTAGCAGGTGCACGCATGTGCAGAGGGCAGAAGATAACTTTGGGTGCTGTTACTCATGTGTTGTCCACCTTTATTTCTGAGACAATGTCTTTCTTTACCCAACCTGGAACTTGCCAGGTAGACTGGGCTGGCTGACCAGTGAGCCTTGGGAACATACTTGTTTTAGCTTTCCCAGGGCTAGGATTACAGGATGTACCACCATGGGTTCTGAAACTTGAACTCAGGTCCTTTACTGAAAGCCATCTCCCCAACATCCCTCTCACCTACATCTCGTTTGCTGTCTTCAGTTATCTTAACAGTGTCCTGTACTATAAGGAGCCCCTTAGGAAGCATCCAGCCACAGAGAAGCAGCAAGAAGCACATTTACTATTATTTCTCAAACAACATGAAAACTAAGCAACATGGATGGAATGGCAAGTGACACAGGGCCATGATCTCTGAGATCTGGAAAGTAAATAAAAAGCCCTATAATTATAAGACACTGTTCCCGAGGGAGGCAAAATTGAAGGGAATAGGAATCCAGAGTGAGACCAGCTGTGTGTTGAGCTGCTGTCTTAGTTACAGCTGTGAACAGACACCATGACCAAGGCAACTCTTATAAGGACAGCATTTAATTGGGTGCTGGCTTATATGTTCAGAGGTTCAGTCCATAATCATCAAGGAGGGAGCATGGTAACATCCAGGCAGGCATGGTACAGGAGAAGCAAGAGTTCTACATCTTCTTCTGAAGTCTACTAGTAGAAGACTGGCTTCCAGGCAGATAAGGCAAGGGTATTAAAGCCCACACCCACAGGACATACCTACTCCAATAAGGCCACACCTACTCCAACAAGGGTACACCTCCTAATAGTGCCACTCCCTGGGCCAATCATATACAAACCATCACAGCTAGAAAGATGTAACTGCCAGGGACTTTAGGAAGACTAAACTTCTTAGAATTTTCAGAGTAAAATAAATATAGGAGCATGAGGGAGAAAGGGAGAGAGGGAGAGAAGGAAGTGGGTATGGTTATCTTCAGTTTGCTGCAGAGAGAACTTTTGAATCTATAGCTGGGGATTCATCTGATTATCTGCTCACACAAGTGAAGATATTGAAGGACAACTTGGAAAGAGATACCTAGACTGGTGAACAGCCCAAGCAGTGGGGCATCTAAATATGAAAGCCCTAAAGCAGAATGCTCCAAAAGATAAAGACTTGATATGGTGTCAAATTAACCCTGGATTAAAGGTTCTTTGAAACTCATAATAGTAAAACTTAAAAAGGAAACTTGAAGTGATTAAACTGACTCCAGGAACTTAACTCTCTCCTGGAATAAAACTTAACAACAACTAAAGGCATGGTATAAAGCTAGTACTCCACAACAAAAAAATGTAAATGTTCTACACCCAGCAAAATTGTCAACCATCCCCCTCCTAAAAAAATATGACCTGTAATCAAGGGAAATGTCTATAGAAATCCAGAGATAATGGATATGATTGAATTATCTGACAAAGGCATTAAATTCTCATTTAGAGGTGCTCGAGAAGTGACAAATGGCAGAGAAATGGTGAGGTAAAGGAAGCAGGTGAATGAAAGACCCTACCTGAGTGGGAGAAGCACTGAGGCAAGAGGACTGTGAGGCTAGCCTGGTCTACATAGTGAGACATTGGGTCAAGAAATAAATAAAGACCCTAATTGAATTTATGCAGATTTACCAAAAAAAAAGATTTGGAATTTAAACATCAAGATAGCAAGTGGATAGATATAAAGTCAGTTATGTCAATGTTCCCATTAGATATAAATTATTTAAACAGTACCACTAAAAGGAAAAGATTGGCAGACTAAAGAGTCTCAACTTTATTCTTTTTATAAGCACCCATTTTAACTATAAGGATAGATGAATTAAAATGAAGCGTAGGGACCTGCAAGTTGGCTCCGTGAGTACCAGACCTGACCGTAGTTTGATCCCAGAACCCACAAGATGGAGAGAGAGAACAGATGCCAGCAAATTGTCCTCTGATCTTCACATGTGTGCTGCTGCACACACAGACAGACACACACAGGCACACACAAATGCAGTTAAAATTTCTAAAATATAATTGACCATACTTGAAATAAAATTAGAAATGTAAATAAAAATACTACTATAACAGTATCAAAAACTATGCAATTTTTATGAATATATTTGGCAAAATAATACTAGACATGTATGCTAAAAACTATAAAACGCTCTTTCTAAAAAGCAAAGAAAACCTGAGTTAAAGAGAAATAAACCATGACCATCAGTAAGACAAGATCTTTAAGATGTCAAAATCCAAACAGAATGCCGACCTAAATGGAGAAGCTAATTCTGCAATTTGTGTACAAACATGAGAGATCAAGCAGAACGCTTGCAGAGAAGAACAAAGTCAGAGGGCATAGAATAGCTGATTCTAACTTCCCATAAACTTAGCTAAAGCCATCAAGATGGTATGATTTAGGAACAACATAGACGTAGATGAACAGAGAGAGCAAAACAGAGAGTCTAAAACCAGACCTTTATAACACACAGTCAACCAGTTCTTGACAACTTACAAGGCAATTCAGTTGTGAAATGTAATTTTCAACAAATGTACTATGGAAATCGAAAAGCTATATGCGAAAAGAACCCCCCAGTTACAATCTAGTGAAGAACCACTGTGTGAACAGACAGTGGCTCAGGAAGTTTTATAGAGTGTGGCCTGAAGACAATGTTTCCTGCTGTGGTTCCATTTGGAGGTGCGATTTTCGTGCCTTAAGTTCTGAAATGCCTTCTAGTTTGGATGGTTAGAGTCGCTAAGAACAGAGTGTTTACAACACTGAGTTCAAACTGAACTCAGTTACCCTGCTGACTCAGCCCACCTCACCCACACATGCTTGCAGTGCTTGAAGTAGAGAGAACTCAGAAGGGATCTCCAACTACGTTTTGGAAATGCTTGACCTTTGACAAGAAACCGATGCATATAGGAAGGGAAAGTAGCTTGAAGGCACAAGAGATCTGTTTTTGTATTTTACCTTGTATAGTCTAGATTGCTCCTGCCACATTAGCTATGAACTTCAAATGTGTGAGAAATAATTTTTGGTATGTATTTATTTTAGTAAAAGTACATAAAACATAAAATTCACCAATTTGACTTTTTTAAGACAGGCACATCAGAGACATTGTTGTGGTATGAAACACAACCCTCCACCCCCACCCCGCAGCCCAGCTGTTGGCATGTCTTAGAAGGGTGGGGAACCTTTGGGATTTGAAGTCTAGCTGAAAGATGTAGGTAATAGGAGTGACATTTCAAAGTTATAGCCTGGCTCTGTTACTGATCCCTTCTCTGCTTTCTGATTGCTCAAGATGTGAGGCCCTGTCTGCTCAGGCTCTTGCTGCAATAAGTTGATTGACTTAGCTTCCCATGCTTTTCTCACCACGGTGAACTGTATCTCCTGGAACCATGACCCCCTCTTCCCTCATGTTCCTGTCAGGTACTTTCTCACAGTGAGAAAGAAGGAAGCTAACACAGGATTAACGTGTACAGAATGTACATTAACCAACATTCCTTCCCAGACCCTCCTCCTTACAAAGGTATTTAACCTCAGGCCAGCCCTGAAAATACTGGGCTATAGTTTCCACCTATTTTCTGCCATGACAATAAACATCTTAAGACTATGGACTATTTTTCTTCTTCGGGTCCTCCATGGGGAACAGTGGAGCAGGCCTCAATCCACAGAGCCGTGGCCTAATCTCCCTCTGACGACCTCTCCCAGCCGCCAAGACCACCAGCCACCCTAGCCAAGCGAGCCCCAGTGGCCAAGTCAAGAACTCTCATCCCTGCAGGACAGAGCTGGAGCTCATCCCTCCCCCTCTCCTCCTCAGCTCCAGGCCAATCTAGCCTGTATGCCCCCACTTCATTCTTGGCCCTTCCGCGGCCCCCAAGCAGCGTCTGGGGGCCCAAGAGCCCGAGAACCAGTCGGTCCCCAGCCACCTTTTGGCCTGGGGACCTTCAAGCCAAGAGCTCCTGGTTCTAAGTGGGACCTCAGACTGTGCTCCCCACCCCCTGGGGCGCAGGCTTGGAGAGAACACAGTCAACTTCCTGAGCCTCTGCCTCTTTGAGCAGCGGCCCTATCCCCTGGTAGGGGAACCACAGATGAGTATCATGTTTTCTGTAAGTGCTACTTAGGCACTTTGGGGAGGATAGTGTCTAGAAAGTTGTTTTTTGAAGATAAAGGCATTAGCATAATATGTGGCGACAATAGTTTTACAATGTGTGTGTGTGTGTGTGTGTGTGTGTGTGTGTGTTGGCATGTGTGGAGGGCAGACACCAGCTTGTGAGAGTCTGTTTTCTCCTTTTTCCATGTGGGCTATGGAGATTGATCTTAGGTCTGTAGACTTGGCAACAAGCACCTTTGCCTCCTGAGCTATCTCAGTGGCTCTCAGTAGATTTTAAAGTTTTTTTTTTCCTTTTCCCCTAAGTATCTTATAATCAGGCAGTCTTACTGATTTAATTTTGGCTCTTTTCTCTTTCCCATCTTTCCCTTTGGGAAGTCAAATGGCTAGAACCCAGATTCAGGAAGAGCTGCAAGGCAAAAATATACTTCAGAAGAACCTCGTCAGTTATATGGGGAAGGCTGCCTTAGGCAAGGTACTGCACCAAGCTTTCTGTAAGAAAAGAACTGATGACAGATAAATCTCAGGATTTCCAGATACAATGCAAGATTACAGTGTTTCCAGGCCACTGTGAGGGAAATACACAGCCTGTGTATATAATATACGATGCCAGCAGGGTCTGTAGCACACGTGTATAACCGGCAGTCCAATCCATGTAAACTAGGAAAGAACCATTAATAGTTTTTCAAACATTTAGATCAAGTTTGTAGAAATGCAAGCTATATAACCCCTTCAGCTTTGAGAAACTGATTTATGACTGAAGGTGAGAGTATTTGTACAGTTTTCAGGGAATCGTGGAAACATTGTTGGGTTAAATCATAGACTATTTAAAAGCAGTGGCTTGAAGGCAGTATTTTCCATAAGTTGACTAATATCTTCAGGAAGTAGTATCACTAAGCAAACACTTAAGATGCCAGCCTCATATTACCTCATTTATTTTTTTTCTTACTTCATTAACGAGTGTCATTATTAGCTGTCAACACAGGCTTAGCCACAGATAATACTTGGGTGAAATAAGCCAGGTTCTCCGCTCACCAAATGACACAGCAGGAAATCAACAGAGCAGAGTTTTCCAATGAGATAGAAATGTAAGTTTTTAGAATCTCCCCCCATAAAGCCACACATACTGGTGGAAAGACAGTAATTGGCTGTTTAGTCTGAAGTGTTTTGGAGATTTCTTACCATTCCACTCCTTCAGCTTCACACTCCCCTTTCGAGACTCGGATGATAATAGCTAGCCCTTTTCAAGTGCCCACCATAAGCCAGGAACATTATCACTTCGAATCTTGAATCTTCACAAGTAATTTCATTGCCATTAGCAGGTCATGGAACTAGCATTCTGACAAGCTATCTACCTTGCCCAGAATGCTCTGGAAAAGGTTACTAATATCTTAATACAGCCTTGAGATTTTACTTCAAGCAAAATATTCTGCAGAAATTTAAATATAACCTCGATAAATTAAGAACCTACTATTTAATATTATAAAATAATGCTTACTTTACAAATATATATATATATTTTTAAGAGAAGAATTTCTTTAAATTATATTCTACTGGCACATTTTGTTTATTGGTTGATACTTACTTGGTGAAGAGGCTGGGAAAACACTGCCAAATGATAACCAATCAAGACTAGAAACAAAGACAGAATTTATGAAACCGTAAAGTAAATCACCGAGAAAGCACAACTCAATAGAATTCTTTTTTTTTTTTTCTTCACAAATGTATGCATCTTAGAGGTGGTTTGATTTGGGCTGGGAAGATAGTCTTCCTAGGTATTTAGGATATGGATTTTAGAAGTCTTGCCTCGAAAAGAACCCTGTCAGATGGCATTAAAAGAGTCACCAGGCTTAACTGAAAGCTGCAGACAGGATTCTTATTTAAGAAATGGGCAAACCAGGTAAATAGTTTATCTCAGTGCTGCAACTCATATTGCTCAAACCTAATTGGAATGCTACCGTAGTTATTTTTAGTCTACAGGGACTGCCCTCCTTTTTAATTATTTCTGTTATCATATGTAGAATACTTAAGTACTACTCAAGGGGCACACTGATTAGAACCACAGAAAGCGATTTGGCATTATAGAACCAGAGTGAGGCTTAGTGGAGGCAGAGTCCATAACAAGCATATTTTGAGTAAACAAAAATTAGCTTTCTTGAAGAGGTCTCTCCAGAATCAGAAAGCAACCAGAAGAGACAGAGGAAAATGGAGTGAATCGAAATTGAAAACTAAGCCTCTGCTTTAATAGACTCCTGTGATTAGATGACAAGATATTTGCATGATTAAGCGGGACCCAGCATGGTGGCATTACACTGACTCAGGAAAGCAGTACTTCCTATCTTTTGAGATAATTTTTTAGCTCTTCTTCCCCAGCTTCACCAGTCTCTTTTGCATTGTGGCACTCTCTTTCAAACCTAAGCATTTGATTTTGCAATCAGATTTGTCTCAAGTACTTCTCATTCCTTTTTCTTCTCTTTTTATCTTCTGGATTTCACATCTGGATTACTCTGCTTCGACAAAACATTCCACTTTCTTTCAGAACAATGACAGTGGTGGCCCCTGTTTGTGGGCTTAATTTTTACAAGTGAGTATATTAAATGCTCCATATGATTTGCTGTTATTAATCTCCAGATAATCCAACAAGGAAACTACAGGTTAGAGGGGTTATCCATTTCTTCATGGCTGTGATAGGGCCAGAGAACTGAGATCATGGGATTCCATTTGGTGGGAGGAGGAAGAGTTTGCCATTTGACTTCAGGCTCTGTTGTTTAGTAGCTTGGCCATAACACTGAACCCTTTACTTATATATGACCTTCAATTTCTGAGAATACTTCAAAGATCATTGGAATGTAGGTAGCTGTTTCTAGTGTTCCAGCTATTATTTTAAATATCAAAGTTAGATCATGAAAGAGAACTAGTCAGAGATTAAATGACTCATTGTGGGGATTGAATTCTAGGAGAGCATCAACCTCCTTTGGGCTAGACATTGCATGGCGTTGTAAGGGATACAGAACAAACCTGATGAGGTAATTGCTCTCACATTGAGGGTCCTGATTCAGTGAGGTTCAGAATTAGAGCCCTTGGTTTCCCTATCGCCCCACTGTGGCTTTTTTCTCTACCACTAGTCCATGTTCCAGTGGAATGGTCTTTGCATGGAAGGTACTGGGATGATCCTTGGAAGGCTGCTATATATAGCAGTAAACTGAGGTTTCTACAGTGAGAGGAAAGGAAAGCACCAAAAACAAACAACTCATTATGTTAAATACGATTTTAATTCTACTTTAAAAAAATAAAGCAAGTGACATAATACTTTGGCATAATTTTGACAGCACCCACATTTAATTTGATGAGCTATGTGCTCCTAGTTGAGTTGTGTCCAAAAGAGGGCAGACAGATGGAAGGCTTCTACAAAGAGGGGAAAAATCCTGGTTAGCATGAGCCTGGAATTCCTAATTTGCTGTTTTTTTTTCTCTTAAGAAGCAATAAATAGGTCTTAACAGATGGGCAATCACTTGAATTAAAAGCATCTTTGAAAAATTACAACTAACGAGTGCCTTATCCAGTTGCAGAGTTCAAATACATGGGAATCATGGTCCACCTCACAGGGGTGGTGAGGGCTACAGACTTAAACTCCCTGAGAAACAAGTGTTGACTCAATAAAACCAACTAGCAGAGACCATGTAGCAAACCTGTCCTTCTCTGCTTCTCTATTGCTGTGATGAAACATGACTGAAAGCAGCAAGGTGTGGGCTTGTTTGGCTTTTGGGAGTAGGTGGGTATTTGGTTTTCAGTCTCATCAGAGAGAAGCTAGGGCAGGAGCTCAAGGCAGGAACCTGGAAGCAGGAACTGAAGCAGAGAATGTTGTGTACTCATTTGCTTCCCCTGGCTTTCTCAAATGTCTTTCTTATAGAGCCTAGGCACAATAAGAAATCAGGGAAATGTCCCAAAGACATGCCCGTGGGCCAATCTGATGGAGGCAATTCCTCAACTGAGGTTCCTTCTTCTTAGGCATCTCTAGGTTGTATCAAGTTGACAAAAACTCACTATGACAATAACTTTTTAAACTAGGAGTTGTGACCTATTAACAGGATCTGAAATCAATGTCAGTTGCTGTGACTAGAATTTTTAAAAAGGTAGTGGGTAAAAGGAGGCCTTCGATTCCAGCAGGACCAGAGTATACCTTGTCTCTACCTCTGTTCCAGCTTCTGGTTTCTGCAGGACCAGAGATCAGTGGACCTTCACCTACAAGTAGTTATGGAGACAAGAACAGGTCCTTTTGCAGTATACCATGTGAGATAAAAGTAAATACCATATCATGATGCTTTGTTTCTATTATGTACTGAAAACTGGGTTCTGCTACATTTTTTCCTATGTGTTGTAGCCTATCTGTCTATCTATCTATCTATCTATCTATCTATCTATCTATCTATCTATCT
>NW_021604585.1:7455456-7526882 GCF_004785775.1 Grammomys surdaster | reverse complement strand
TCTATCTATCTATCTATCTATCTATCTATCTATCTATCTATCTATCTATTATCTATCATCTATGTATCTAAACATTATAATCAATCAGATAATGAATGCAGCTACATTACAATGTAAACCCCATTTATGAATAACCACACTTTATTGTATAACATTAACACTTGAGTTGTCCCTGTAGATATGCCAGTATAATCAAGGAAAGTCTCGGTAGCTTGAGCAGGATTGGCTGGGGTAGTCTGTGAAAACAGTAGTTGCCAGATGTCTCTGATGAGGATGCCTGGGGTAGACTTAGAAGCCTTGTGTTTGTCGGCATAGTGATAGCACCCAGAGAGCGGGTGAACAATTGCTTTTATTTTGTGAACCCAACTCAAAGAGATACTATTTTCAGATCTAAAAGAACAGCAAAATTAGAAATTTATTCTAGAAGTAAAGAAGCATGGTGAAGAACCAAAGAGTGAATAATTAACAAAAGTAAGAACGGGAGTGGAGAGATGCTCAGAGTGTTTTCTGCTTTACCAGAGGACCTGAGTTGATTTAGTTCCCAAAACCCCTATCAGGCGGCTGGCTCACCCTAGCCTGTAATTTCAGTTCCAGGGAGTACAATCTCCTCTTTTTGAGGATGCCTGCACTCATGTACACATACCCACACACAGACACGCAGTCACATAGTTAAAAATAAATCTTAAGATACTACAGCAGTCTAGTGTTTCTTAACAGTTACTACATGCTACTACTGTGTTAAGTGTTTTATGTGAATAATGCCAATCTTAGGAAATAGGCTCATCAAATACATGCTCAGAGATGTAGGGAAACATATATACATATACACATACACATACACATATACATATACATAACTATCAGTGGTGAAAACAGAGTTTACATTTAGATTCAGTCAAGCTTTTAACCCCTTCTAGGTTCTGTGTGCAGCAGCTTTGGTTGCTTTGAATTACTATGTCCCTTGCCTGAGATGGAAGGTTTTGCTTCTTACCAGGACAGACAGGACTTAGCTCTATGAGTTATTCCCAGACCTGGCCTTTTTTTTTTTTTTTTTTTTTGCCTGTCTACATCCATTAGCACTCTGCCCAAAATATGGGCTATGCCATATCCATGCACATTTTCCAGTTCTGCTTCTTTTACTCTAACTGAAGCTGCTCTCAGGTAACTCTTAGGCTGCAGAGTGCTCCTTCAGCTCTTGTTGGTGCTGCCCTATCATTCCATCTCTGTGCCACAGCTAAAGGAAAATTTAAAAGCATAAATTTAAAAAAAAATCACTCTTCTGCTCCAAACCTTACACTTGTTTTCCCTCGAGCTTAGAGTAAAAGCAAACCTCTCAGCATTCTGACTGCATAGGCTTTCTGTAGAGATTTTATTTGTAGCACTTAGTGAGTCTTCTGAAATGATCGCTCCTTCCCTCTTTCTCTCCCTCCTTCCCTTCTTCACTTCCTTCCTTCTTCCCTCCCTCCCACTCCTTCTTCTGTATATCTAAACTTGATCTGGCCAGGTTGTCCTGGAATTGCTATGCAGCCCAAGGTTGGTCTGGAATTTGTATTCCTGCAGTCTCTGAGTCTGGAGTGCTGGGATTATGGCTTGTGCCACCACACTGAGCTGTGAACATTTCTTACTTGTTAGTTTAGGATTTGCCTTCTCTAAGCACGAACTCTGTGTTGCCCTTGCTGTATCCTTGCATTTAGAACACGACCAGCTTGTTAATAGTATGCACTAAAAATACCTGTAAGCACATGAGTGAATTTGTTTTAGAATTTTTCAAAGCTTTACATTCTCTTTCCCCCATCCACAACTTTTATTTTTGATTGGCAACCATAAATACTTAAAGTGACAATTTAATATATTATAGAATGATTTTGTAACACTAATGAACTTTCTTTAATTGTTTTGAGATATGCAGTGCATTAATGTCATCTTAGACTATCTTGTTGTACAGCAGATTTTGAAAACATATCCTCCCATCTGAATGAAATTTTTGTATCCTTTGGTCAGCATTTCTCATCCCCAACCCCAGCTTCTGTACCTACTGTACATTTGACCACTGAAGATTTCATATGTATGTGAGACCATGTCACATGTATCTTCTTGTACCTGGCTATTTCACTAAGCATAATGTGTTCTAGGTTCTTCCAGGAGGTCACAAATAGCAGGGTTAAAGATGAATAATTGTTGAAGGGCACTTAGATAGATTCTATATTTTGCCAAAGGCTTATATTAGAAAATAGATATGAAAAACAAAAATTTGGCAGCACATGGTGGTGCATACCTGAAATCCCAGAAGTCAGGAAGTTGAGACCAGAGGATCATAGTGAGTTCAAGGCTAGCCTGGAGTTTGGAATAAGAACTGGGTATTGGGAGCACATTTTGCTTATTTTAAGCTTGGGAGAAGGCTCACATCCTCCAAAATGATGCTTAAAAATCAGATTGTCACCCTCAAAGCTTTATTTCCCCTCATCTTCACATCTAACTACCTATTTAACTAACTAACTACTTAACCACACTTAACCACCACCCTACCCTTCTTCCTAAGGTAAGTGACCCTGTTTCAACCTCTTTACTATTTGAGTTCTACTGTGAGGCCTAAGAGTGTGACCTGGTGAACTGATGTGAATGGGATGCAGAGATTTGAAAAAAAAAATAACTCCATCTACTTATTTATTTTGTATGTATGTGTGCACACACACAAAGCATGTGTGCGTGCGTGCTCGCTACAACATGCGTGTGGAGGTCAGAGGACAACTTGCAAAAGTCAGCTCTCTATGTCTTCATATTTCAAATAGAGTCCAGGGATCAAACTCAGATTGTCAGGCTTGCTGGTAGGAACCTCTACCTACTGAGACTTGTCTACCCCTAGAGACTTTTTTTTTTCCCAAATATAAGTTACCTTCTTTTTCTTGGGGAAAATTCTATGGGTGCTTTTCTTCAAAATGCTTGTTCTTTTCGGCACCAGGTGACCCCCTTATCTGTTTAAACCAATACTTTATTGGGCTTGTTAACATTTGGTTGTTACCACTCTCTTACTTGGAGGTAGGGGATTGAGGAGCACCTTCTCCTTTGTTTCCTCTTCACCTTCCTCATGGTGTTGAAGTAGTTCTGGAATCATCTTAGAATCCCAAGCAGTTTTCTTCTCCTTTTAATTTCTAACTAGGCGAAGTGACCACAAACTCTCACCAAAACAGCCTCACAAGTCAGGAGGCTGCCTTCATGCTCTAAATGAGAAAGCACTTACTGGCTTTGCACTTTTGTTGGTAATAAACCATCTTAGTTTATTGTGATTTTTTTTAATAAACTTAATTTCCCCATTCTTTCTTCCCATCTCATCATTACTGGCTGGACTACTGTAATGGCCACTAAGTGATATTCCTGCCTTTAATCTCACACCCTTCCAATCTAACTTGCTGTTACTGTTATTATCTCATCCCCTTAGGACCATCTCTAGGCTTTCACAGTGACAATTAGGCAGTCTGGGAAACAAATTAAAGCCAGAGCCCATGGAGTTGGTGAGGCATGACTCCTACCTTTCTTATCTATCTCATGGGAGCTACTCTAAGTGTGCCAACTGTGGACCTAATAAGAGAGGAGTGCCCTGGCAGAGCAAGTCCAGATCTGTGTACTCAATTGCTGCTTAACCTGGACAGCCACATCATGTCTCTGAGCCTTAATGGGATGGTCTGATGCAAAGACAATAGGAATAGTCAAAATTTCTTCTACATTTACTATATACCAAAAAGTGTTATGAGGTTTTGCATGCATCTTCTTGTTTGTTTATGGTCTTTGAGGCAAGTACTATTAGTGTCTACATTTTCTAGATGGGGCATAGATCTGGTACAAAGAAACACAGCTAAGAAATACTAAGACAGATTCAAACTCAGGCTCCAAAGTTGGCAGTTGGATGCTATGAAAAGGAGTTGATTTTGATGAGGTTCTGAAATCTTGCTAGTTCTTAGAACACGTTAAGTTCATGTTCCAGAGAAGGCCGATGGTCCCCCACAACAAACACAAAGCAAAGGAACAGACCTGTGTCAAGGTGTGACACTGCAGCCAGTTCAGTTCATCCTCAGGCAGAGAACACTGTCTAAATATAGAACCTGCCTTACCATTGGAAGGTCTGACTAAAGTGGGTTAGTTGCCGGGCGAGGTGCTAGAGGCAGAGCAGGCAGAAAGGTGTGCCAGCTGCGCAGTAGCACCGCATAACAATGTAGGGCAAGATGCCTCCCCGAGCTCTGCCTCCCTGAGCTCTGCCTCTTTGCATCCCAGCTTGCACTGCATGCCCTTTTGCAGGATTACATAACACTGATTAAAGTAGATTACTCTATGGATCAATCTGCCTCTTAGTGAAGCAAAGGCGTTCTGCCAAACCCTTTCCCACCAGGATGACAATTTCACGCCTTTAGGTAGAGTGTTCTTTTGCTTGTTTTCAGTTTTAAGGAAACCCTGGCATGTGTCTGATCCATGCATGACTGGGCTGTCTTTGGAGATACACACCTTGTAGCAATATTAAAACTTCCATTTCTGACTTGACCCTTAGAGGATGTTTCTAGACCCGTTAGATACTGTCACAAGTTGAGCTATGTCCCTTTCTGCCTTCCTCCTCCAAGACACCCAAGGCTTTACCCCTAACACCTTTAAAAAGTGACTTTCTTTGGCATGGGGCTTTAGCAGAATGTAATCAAACTATGATGAGACCATACTAGATTTGGATTTATCTTTGCCCAACAAGAAGATGTCCTAATAAAAGGCAATTTGGATTCAAGCACTGATACATTGGGTGGATGCTATGTAGTATTAGGGATAGAGCCTGGAGTGGTGTATCTGTAAGTTAAGGTTTGTCAAGGATCAAGAGAAAACTCTAGGAGATAGAAAGAGGCAAGGCAAGGTTTCTTCCCCTTAGAAGCTTCAAAGGAAGCATGGTCCTGCTGACACCTTGATTGCGGACTTCTAGCCCACAACCATGCAAGAAGTAATGGGGTAGAAGCCAAGAGAAGATGCTTTTTCCAGAATGTCTGAAAACTTATTACATAGAAGAAAGACGGGCAATTGCTAAAGCAATAAAGTCTGTTCAAATACTGCTGACTGGTGGAGTCAGGCAGGACTGAGCTGTTATCCTTCAGTGTAGCAATTTGGGGGTGATTAATACGTAACCTTGATGAGAGCAGTTGAGGCGTAGGTGGGACAAAATCGTGATTATAGTGGATTCAAAGGAAAATGTTAGCAGGCAAAGTGGAAATTCAGGACAAACTCTTTGGAGGAATTTTTGTTTCTGCAAAGGGGGCAGAAAAATAGCTGCAAGGTGATTTGATGTCGAGAAGAGAGAGGTTTGTTTATTTGTTTACTTATTAAAGAGGGAAATACTGAAACATGCTAGTGGTAGCAGCCTCCACACAGAAGAAAATGATATAGGGGACAGAAGAGAGACATGTTGTGGCAATGTCCTTGAGTAGCTCTTGAGAGTCGAGCCAGTGCACAGGGGAGGGGCTGAGCCTTAAAAAGAAGCCTTGAGTGGATTCCCTGTCACAAGAGGGAAGGCAGGATGTATGGGGACAGACACAGCTAGGTTGTTTGTTATACAAGTGAGAGCTCATGGGAATTTTTTTCTGACTGCTATTTTTTTTCTATTTTTCTAGCCTTGTGGGAAGCAAGGTCATCAGCTAAGAATGAGGAGGGGGAAGAGGTGGGACATGCTTCCTGTGGAGTGAGAATGAGCGAACTGAAATGTAGTAGAAGCAGTTCCAGGCGGCAATGTGGTATAAAAATGGAAGAGATTATTTGATGCGTAGATAAATAAACGCTGGGGATTTCCTAAGTTGTTGGCAGCTCATCCGTGGCTGTGCTACAGAACTTAGGAATCCAAAGAATTCTGACCTTAAGGAGTTTAAATCGAGTGTAAGCAACAAATAATAAACACATGAGGGGTTTGAATAATAATTTAAGACAATAGAAGAGATATATGTGACAGGAATGCATATAAAACTGCTGAATATGTTTAAAGAGTTCAGGAGAAGGAGAAAGGCGGTCTGTAAGTGATGTGATGCTTGAGCCTGGTACAAAAGATAAACTCGGAGAGGGACAATGGGGATAAAGGAAATCATAGGAGCAAAGTCCCGCAGGGAAAGAGACAAAAATTTATCATCACCAAGTAGGGTTGCCTGATAAAATATAGGACATCCCATTAAATTTGAATTTCAGATAAGTAACAAATAAACTTTAGTATAAAAACACTGGATGCATACTTATCTGAAATCACCTTTAACTGGCATCCATAGCACAAAAGTTTTCAAGGGAAAATGAAAGGAATGTTCCCTTCACCCATGGAATTGGTGACTTGGAAGGATGAAAAAGATATTCAGTGGTGGAGGATGCTTCGTAAAACCATAGAAATGAGACCTTGTCCCCAAGATACCATTGGCGACACCTGACACAGCAATGAAGACAGAAGTTCAATACAGATTACTCTGTCTAGAATTTTGGCGGTAGGAAGAGGAACCACATGGCCCCAGGCCCTCTTCTCACACTGCTCCTCATGCTGTGTGCACTTAGACAAACAACAAAGACTCCATCTTTGACATATTCTCTGAGGGCCAGAGACTGACTAAACAAGAGGGATCAGTGCTGCTAGCTGGGAGATCAGCTATCCCTTGTTAAGGAAAAAGATAGTAAAGGAGTCACTTGATTGCAAATGAAATAAAAACTGAGGAAAAAGAGGAAGAGAGATGTCCTACTGCTGTCAAAGATTTATTTTTACATGAACACAACAGCAGGGGCTATGAGCACAAAATAAGGACAAGACAGGGACCATCAACATCTCATCATGTATGGGGGAGGGATTCATGAAGTCCCACCGCTTCCCTCCCTAAGGAATTATAGGCTGTTCATGGTCACCATGGTAAGGGAGTCATTCTTCAGTGGTGTAGCCACTGGTAAGTTGCCCTTGATCAAGTAAATGAGCCCTATGCATGCCCATGCAGCCAACCCTAGTTAATGGGACACACACAATAGAAAAAGACATGGAAACTTATAAAGAACAAGTAGACGGGGAAGAAGAAAGCCGTGTAGTGGGGGCAGAGGAAAGAAATGAGAGAGGATAATGAAGAGAAGAATTGATCTATGTACATGATTCATGTGCACAAATTTGAGAACAAATAATTTTTAAAGAATATAACAGTTCAGTAAACTCTCCACCCAAAATCAGACTACAAATCTCAGATAATAATTATAAATCATTTAAATGAAAACACTCCTTTGTCCAAGGAGGCCTGGTCTGTGTTAAGTTTATTCCCTCGCAAATGAGTAGATGAAGGTGTCAGAAGGAGAGTCAAATGACAGCTGTGACAAAGACAATGGCAGAAACTTTCCTCCCTGACCACTAGAGTCAGGGCCTGATGACTGAGGATGGCAAGTCCAAGGGCTATAAACTATCAGTGGGCAGTGTTGGAATGACAGCAACGTGAGACTAGTGAGTCTTCCACAATGTTTCCTCTGATGGGCCTCAGCTTTCTACGGCATCGTTGCAGAATATTTATTGTGGAAATGCTTGCCCTCAGGAAGAAAAAGTAACAGCTCTTGGAAGGGATGTTTTTAAAATGAGGGTTAACAGAGTGACCTTTGACAATAACTGCAAATGGATTAGGGTCAGGGACATCACAGTACTCACAGATCTTAAAAATTTGTCATCTATCTTTCTCCCTGAACAGAGTATTCATCTTGTCAGTTCCTCTAGCCAATTAGATTGTTAACTCTGTCTATTTATAGCAACAAACACTTCACTGGCATGTAGAAAATGCTGATTATTAATCAGGGTCCTCCACTGACTCAGGGTGGAATGAAATGTGATTATTCAAATTAGATTTAGGCTTAGGTCTAATGACCTCACAGATATCATCCTGATTTCCTAAGTACTCATCTTTGAAAAATGCAGAGATTTTTTTTTTTGGTCTCATGGATCCTTGGGGTGAACAGTGATGCAGAATTTAGGCATTTCCTCCACCTTGTCCTTAAAAGGATTATTCTCTCTTCTATACAAGTACCGGAGCACCTGCCAGCTCATGACTTAAGATCAGCACCACCAAGTAAATCATTATACAAAGTAGTTATGGATGTAGAATTTTAATAGCAAATCAATGGAAGTTAATTTTCCCAGATGCTATTACAGAGGGTGTTCACCAGATCTGTCTCCTATCATATATCACATTACTTTATGCTTTGGGAGAAAAGCTGGGCTCTTATGTGGGTGATTTTAACAAAAGACAGACATTGTAATGACCCAATCCTCTCTTGTAGATTTGGCCAGCATCCTGTCCAGCATTTAACCAATTAGGTCAGCAGTTGAAAAGAAGGTAAGGGCAGGTAGGACAGTGGAAGAGAATGTAAGAGGAGTTTTCTGAAATAAGGCTTTTCTCAAACATCGAATGAGGTGTCAGGACAGATTAGCAGCTGCTGTCCCCTCTATACCTACTGCCCCTTGGGCTAAACATATGTTACTTCAAGCCCCTTGCCATGCTTGGGCCTCAGGAATTTTCAAGTTGTAGGTGTGCTGCTGATGGAATGAAATGAGATTGTTATGTTCTTCCTTCCTTTCCAGCCTTTTCTTTTTGAGACAGGGTCTTGCTATGTGGTCCAGGTTGGAACTTTGTTTTGCTTCTGCCACAGCCTTCTAAAGTGCTGGATTCTAAAGTGTGGTGCCACGTACCACCACACTTTGTTTTGACCTATTTTTTCTTAAGTAGCTTCAGATAAATGCTATTTAAATCTTCCCCCCCCCCATGTTCTTCAGAGATTCTCAGAAACCTAGACATTCTGGTTAGTGGTGTTTGTTTATTTTATGAACTTGACACAGACCAGGATTGACTTGGGAGAGGGAACCTCAAATGAGAAAATGCCTCCATCAGAATGTCTGTGGGCAAGTCTCTGAGACATTTTTTTTAAATTAATTGTTAATATGGTACGACCCAGTTCACTGTGGATTGTGTGTCATTCTGGGGAGGCGTTCCCGAGTTGTATAGGAAAGCAGGCTGAGCAAGCCAGTAAGCATCATTCCTCTGTGGATTCTCTTTCAATTCCTGCCTCCAGGTTCCTGCCTTCAGTTCCCAGCCTGACTTCCTCTGATGGGCTGGGAGGTGTAAGGTAAATTAGCCTTTTCTCCCCTAGATGCATCTGGTCATGGGCTTTTTCTCACAGCAATAGACAGAAAACTAGAGCAGGTGGGAGGGAATCCATGCTGTAATTATTGCTATGTATCTGATGTGCATCTTGGGAATTATTTAGCTCTAAGTAACAGAAATCACCACCCACAACCATAAGCAGGTGTGGGGTCTCCAGAATGTGCAGCTGGGACGTGCAGAGATCCTCACGGGGATGCTCTCTGCTCTTCTGTGAGCTGTGAGCTGTTTTTGCTGCTCTCTTGATTATCTGCCTCTTGTTCTGTTTCTTTGGCAGACTAACTTTGATTCACTTGTGTGTAGCTTATCACAGATGCCTTTAAATGGTACTTCCAGTCTTTTGAGTTTTTAAGATATTCATGTTCTGGATCTCATAAGTACCTGACTTAATTCTTCTAATGTTTTCAGATGCTGGGGGAGGTGGTTCTGTGACCCAGGGCACTGGCTGTGAAAACAGAGGGTACAGCCATCTGAAAGCAGGGTAGGGCCTTACATACAAATTCCCCATCATTAGTGTGGAGACAGGGAGTTATGAGGCAACCACTGGCCAGCCCGTCTAGCTGAGATGATGGGCTTCATGTTCAATGAGAGGCCCTACCTCAGAAAGTAAGATGGAGAGTGACAGAAGGTGACGCCAGACATCTGCCCCTGGCTTCTGTATGTGCATGGACACATCCCTACACATACATGTGTGCATGTACTGTCCTAAAACACACACACTCAGTATAAACATATTTTATATAAAACTCACCACTTTCAACTATACAGTTCTGTGGTCTTAAAATATTTATTATGTTGCCTGGCCATCATCACTAATTTCAGAATATTTTCATCAGCTAGTCAAAAATTTCCCCTGTTCTCAGTCACTGTGCAACCACTAATTTGATTTCGTCTCTATGGTTTTGCTAATTCTGGACATTTGACACAAAGAGCACACAATATATTATTTTTGTGTCTCACTTCTTTTATTTGGCATAGTCTTTTCACAATTCATTTATATTGTGGCATATAGTAAGACTTCATTATTTTTGTGACTAAATACTATTCTACTTATGGATATAGTACATTTTGTTTATTCACCAGCTAAATGATATATCTACTATTTCTACCTTTGGGCTGTTATCAGTAAGGCTGCTATGAATATTTTTAAAATAGAATTTTAAATATGTTTTTCAGTAAAAAAAAAACAAAAATTGCATATATTTATGTGCGCAATATAATGTCCGTGTGTATGTTTGAGACAAATTTGCTTTGCATAGCCAAGTCTGACCTTGAACTTGCAGTCGATGAGCCTCCAATTCACAACTACCAGAATTACAGGTGTATCCTATTACACCAACCAATATGATGTTTTCATATGTGTCTACATTATGGAATGATTAAATCAAGCTAGTTATCGTATCTACTACTTCATATATTTAATCATCTCTGTAATGAGAACACTTAAATTCTACTCTCTTGGCAGTTTTCAAATTCATTTTTTTTTTTACAGCCTCTTGCCATGTTGTACAATAGTTTCCTAGGACTTCCCTGTTTGACTGACACTTGTACACTCTACCTAGTGTTCACCCTTCCTTGAGGACTTGCCCATCACCAGTCTGGTATGCATCTCTGGAGTCACAGAAGCTTTCCCATATGAGTAGGAGCACAGTGCTATTTGTCTTGCTGTGAAAACAGCAGTATTTATTCTTTGTTCCTGAATGGTATTGATACATTACGTTGATACACATTAAGACATTTAAAAACTCGATCCGTCTGCTGATGGACTCTTAGGTTGCTCCCATGTCTTGGGATAATGCTACAGTGAGCCTAGCAGTGCAGACATCTCTTTGGAATGCTGATTTCAGCTCTTTTTAATTATACCATAATTCAGTTCTTCATTTTTGAGAAACTTACATGGCATTTTCCAACACTGGTGTGGTAACTTTCACTGCCACCAACAGTGTGTGTAGTAGTGTTTTCTTCTCTCCACATCCCAACAACACTTGCTATCTTTCATCTGTTTAATAAAGTTAATTTAACCCATGTGAGGGGAAGTCCCCTAGGGCTTTGTTCTGCATTTTTCTAATGATTAGATTCCCCACCTCCACATAAATATTGGATACCTCTGTCTCTCTTTGAGAACTATACATTCAATTCCTTTGCCCATTTCTTGAGGTAAAATATCTCTTAAATTGATTTGCATCTGTGAAACCATCCTTATAACTTAGAGATAAGTTCCACTTGATCATGATGAGTGGGTACCTTTTAATCATTTTGTTCTAAGAAGCTCACAGAGAAAAACATCATACAGATGGCTTAAGGAAGTCACACAAGCTCCTACCCAGTCTGGAACACTATCTATCACAGTGAACTTCTGTAGAGTCGTATTCTGAAACAACGGGGCTTCCTTTATGGCTTGACATTTTCACTAGCACTTACATTTTTATTCAACACACGCACACATACACACACACACACACAAGAGAAAGAAAACTATGAGGGAGTTGAAACTAGAAAGGTTATCATTACATCCTCTCTCACGACCCCTGTGTCCTTTGCCTGCAGGCCTTTCTTTTCCATCAGCTAACATTACTCTTTCTTGGACTTCTTTCTAAGTTTTATACTGTGCCTACACTTATCATTACTTACATATGTACATACATACATTATAGTCTAGGAAACACATAGAAGGAAGAACATGAGATTTTTTTCGTTCCAAATTTAGATTACCTCGACTAACACTCTACTTTCTCTGCCTGACCATTTTGCTTCAAACATCATAGTTTAATTTTTCCTTACAGCTGAATAATATTCCTCTTTGTTCATGTACCACATTTTCATTATCTATCAATCTCCGTTGATGGGTTTCTAAAAATTAGTTCCGTTTCCTTGCTATTGTAAATAGAACCATAACATATATGGATGTACACATCTCTGTGGTAGGATATGGAATTCTTTGGAGTGGAATGGCTGAAGGCATCATTATTTTGATACGATGTGGAATTCAACTTGCTAGTATTTCACTGAGGGCTTTTATGTCTATTTTCAGCAAAGATGTTAGCTTACAATATTCTTTTTTTGTGGTGTTTCTGTTTGGTTAAGGTAAAGGATACGAAATGTTTTGGGAGAAGCTTATTTTTTCAGTTCTTTTGAACTCATATAAGGTAAGGAAATCTCAAGGTCATTTGATATATCACTATTCAAACTTTTGAGAAACCATTATATTCTTTTTCACAGTGACCACCTAATTTTTAAAAAATTCATACTATAATTTTGTGAGGAGGCTCATTAGTTTTTGATAGTTATTGTTTTTATCATTATTATTATATCATTATTATTACTTTTATTTTTTACAGTCCAGCCATTGCTTCCCTCCCAGTCCCCCCTCCCACAGTTTCTCATCCCATTCCTCCTCCTCCTTGTCTCCAAGAGGATGCCTCCCCCATCAGGCTTTCCTACTCCCTAGGGCCTCAAGTCTCCCTAGGGTTAGGAACATCTTCTCCCACTGAGGCCAGACCAGGAAGTCCTCTACTGTATGTGTGTCTGGGGGGTGAGGTGCTTGGACCAGCTACTGAATGTGCCTGATTGGTGCTCAGTGTCTGAGAGATCTCAGAGGTCCGCGTTAGTTGAGACTGCTGGTCTTCCTATGGGGTCCCCCTCCTCCTCAGCTTCTTCCAACCTTTCCCTAATTCAGCCACAGGAGTTCCAACTTTAGTCCAATGGTGGGATGTAAGTATCTGCTTCTGTCTCAGTCAGCTGCTTGTTGGACCTCTCAGAGGACAGCCATGACATGCTCCTGTCTGTAAACACAACATAGCATCAGTAGCGTCAGGCCTCGGTGCTCTCCCATGAAATGAATACCAAGTTGGGCTGGTTACTGGACTGCCTTTCCTTCAGTCTTGTCTCCATTTTTGTTCCAGCAGTTCTTTCAGACAGAAACAATTCTGGGTCAGAATTTTGGACTGTAGGATGGCAACCCCATCCCTCCAGTTGATGCCCTGACTTTTTACTGGAGGATTCTAGCTTTTAGAGATTTATTTGTATCACTTTTTCCATATATGTAAGTATGTATCTGTGCGTGGATGTTTGTACATGAATGCAGTATCTATGTAACCCAGAGGCATCACTCTCCTACAACTGGAGTTACAGACATGTGTGAGCTGCCTGACTTGAGTGCTAGGAATTGAACTCTGGTCCTCTGCAAGAGGAGCATCTGCTCTTTATCATTGAACCATTTCTCCAATGGACCTCCTCCAGCTTTTAAATTGAAATTTTTAGGGAATAGAATCAGATTGCCCCACTGCAATCACTGTGGTGGGGTCCATTTGGGTAAGAGAGGTACTTTGTTCAATACAGCTCCAGATAGGGTGGATAGCAGGCCGTGTAAGAAAAAACCCACTGCATAACAGTTCTCAGAAAGGGGGTGGTCTAGGCATTTGTTATTTCTCCCTTCTGGGCTAACTTTCCTCTGCATGGAATAGTTATAAATATAGAAATGATCGGTTGGTGACATTGGGATTTTGTTGTTGTGCTGTTGTTGTTTTTTTTATAAATAATTTATTTTTCTCAAATCTTAATTAATTTACACAGGGGTTATAAACACAGAAAGGCAGGATGTGGGGAAGGGGATGACACTGGAGTGTGGGTGTTCAGGGGGAATACAGATATCTTTCAGAACCGGGTATTGGCTGGGTGAAGGTTCAGGGGACAAGTCACTATGACTCTGCCTATGACTCACTTGTCCTTATCTAAGTTGGCATTGTCTGCCAAGACTACCTATTTACAAGGTCTATGACTACTCAGGCTGGTACATTTCCTCAAAAGCTGCCTGTTTACATTAGCTTATAGCCATCTGTTTCAATGTTTTTCCACAGAGACCCAAGACTTGGTGTTAGTATACATATATGACAGGCCTATTGCTGATTTTAGGCCTTTTTTTTTTTTTTCAAGACAGAATTTTTCTGTGTAGTCCTGGCTGTCCTGGAATTTGATCTGTAGACCAAGCTGGTCTCAAACTCAGAGATCTGCCTGCCTCTGCCTTCTGAGAGCTGGGGTTAAACGTGTGTGCCATCACCATCCAGCAACACTATATTATTTTAAACTGAACTGATTCTTGAATGTTTCTTTAGGACAAGGCAGAAGACTCTCTAGTTAAAGGTAACATGTTCAGTATGGACAGATATTTCTTATATCAAATCTGTGAGGCAGATGAATATCCCAACCCAATATGGAGCCTGTAACTGATCATGAGATCATAGAGAGAGCTGGTGATCAACCTGGAATCAACATTTGGAACTCCATGCTTCTGACTGAATTCCCAGGCCACTTGTTGGATGAAACTGTAGTTACTGCCCTTTGTTATTTCTAGATCTAAATTTCCATTTTTCCCACTCTTTCGTGGAATTTGTAGATGAAACCGCATATACTTTCCAAAATGAGTTGGTTTTTAAAAAACAATCCAGAATGCAGTCAAACCCATCTGTTTCCTTTCCTGCACGGACTTATTTGTTGTAATAAAGCCCCCAACAGTCCTCAAAGAGATGCGGTTATAGGAAAGAAAACTGATTATCAAGGAAAGATTTTAGGGTCATTGAGATTTATTTCCCTTATATGCAAAGTGTGCGAAGCCTGTGGTCACCTGGGCATAAAGATTGCTCACATTTGAGAGGCTAATCATGCAGTCTGCACATGAGGAGAATAGTAAGCAAAGGATTCCCACCACAGAAGGTCTAACAATCAGGAGCTTAACATACTGAGGTGGAAATAAGGCTGGCTGCACAGCATTTTAACTGAGCATTACTCTGGAGCTTGCCTGAAAGTATTAAGACTCTCAAAAAAAATTATTGATTTGAATCCAAATGTGGAAAAGGATTTATTAACATTTACCTTGTTTTCTGTGAAAGTCATGATGAATATACATCAATAAACCTGAATCCCTGTGTGTGTGTGTGTGTGTGTGTGTGTGTGTGTGTGTGAGAGAGAGAGAGAGAGAGAGAGAGAGAGAGAGAGAGAGAGACAGACAGACAGACAGACAGACAGACAGACAAAGATACTAAATAGATGTAGAGAGCTGAGTATTGATAGGTTGTTGATAACAATAAATTATAGACAACTCATATTTGCTTCATATTGCTTGTAATAACCTTGATTTATTTCACAGTATAACATTATTTTACTACCACATGAAGTTTGGAAGCTGAGTCCTCATTGCACAGCAGGTCAAATGTCAAGTGAGTGTGTCTCAGATTATGGATTGCGGAACATGTTGTCTCTTCCCCCGCTTCTGTTTCAAAAGGACTCTAGACATAGCAGGTGACACTGATGGATGGTCCTTACCTGGCTCTTTATTGAAAGCTCACATTGTACACAGGAAGGGTAAGATAGCTGATGTTTCAGTCAGGAGTAGACAGCTAACAGGTCAATAGAAACTCAACCTGAAATTGCTGTCACAGCAGCTTGTTACAGCTTTGGGCTTTGATGTACAGCTACACCACTTTGTAATTCAGCGAGTGCTGTGCTTAGGGATGGTTCCATTTGGTGCAGCTGTAACCAGAAGTCAGGTGATCTGAGCCCAGCTCCTGCCAGAGCTGTGACCTTGGCAGGATTTCTCAATGCCTTTAAGATTATTTCTTCATTTGTTAGAACAGTAGGGTGGATGTGGAACTTTCCTGACCCAGGTTGACTAGTAAGGACTTTGAAGGAAGAAAAGAAATGGAATTTTCAATAGAATAAAGCTGGACCGGCTAGGATTCTCTCAGGGGCAATTTTCTTTATAGGGTGGGAAAAGTTGGAGGGGAGGACTAACATATATCAAAAGCAAGTATCACATATTTGGGCTTGCTTGATGTCACTAGGCTGGCGTGTTAATTTTTCCAGTTGTTGGTGAGTTAACAAGCTCAAAAGTAAGCTGATGGTGATTGGTACTCAGTAAAGACAAGACTTGAAGAACTGTCTGACTCTAAAGTTGTATCACTTGGAAGTGATTTCCACTCCATTATTCAGCCATATATATATGTATATGTATATGTATATGTATATGATGTATATATCATATACACACATACATATATATGTGTATAGAACATATCATATATATTTTTACATCATATATACATTGCATATATATTAAATATATATTATATATCACACATCACATATTATATATTATATAATTTTATTCCTACAAGAACAGCCCATCTTCTCTCCTTTACTACTGCTGCCTTCTTGTTACAAGATGCTGGCCAAAGGAAACCATTAGCTTTACCCAGTCATGAAGATTAAACAAATGAGCCAGTGCTATGGTCTTCTCAGGTGTGGGCACAGAAGCAGTGCCTCGTCCATGCTGCCGACTCCACATCAGGAGGAGACAGCTCCCTAAGTTCATGCTGTGCCTGAAGGCTTCCCTTCTCCCTTCAGCAGGAAGAATGAGAAAATGTCACTGCATATTATCTTTCCATTTTTACTGACATTAAAGCATTATTGGAAAACACCCTTAAATATCTTCCCAGGCGTGTTCCTGAGCAAGTTCTCTGAAGGAAAGATTCCTCCTCAGTGGAGAGCAAGAGTGCACTGTGAGCTTACATTCAGTGACAGATGGCTCGGGGCAGGGAGTTCTGACATCATTGGTCATTTTATCTGCATTTTCTTTATAGCTGAAAGGCCCAGCACCATTATTTTTTTCTAGTGCCCATTACCAATTGCACTTAATATACATCAGTTAATGAGATGTTAATAAAGTCTGTAAAATAACATTACTTCACCTTAAGAGGGTGATTTGATCCACACTTCAATCTCCCTCCTTCCAGTCAACTCATTTGAAATGACCAAGGACATATTAAACATAACTAGGGAACAGAAAATGATGCCACCATCAGGCCACAAACTGGAAGAGCTTTGTAGATTACAGTTAAAATAAAACTAGGCTTAGGATCTCACCACGTATATTGTAATGTGAAAATATTACTAAATAACCTTTGTATATATATGAGTTGAATTGTATCAAAAAGATACATTTAAAACTTTACTGCCAGTATCTCTGCATGTGACTATTTTTTGGAATTTAGGTCTTTGTAGATTCAATCACGTTGAAGTCTGGATTAGGGTGGGCTCTCAACCAGTAATAGGTGCCTGTGGCAATGCAATATTCTGAAAATATCTCTTACATTCTAAAAGATTAGAACTTTTGCTGAATCATATAGCCAAAGTTAATAATATGCCTAAGGTCACTTAAGATTGCTAGCCTACTGTGTGCTCAAATCTGCCTTTAAGAAAACAGAGTGGCAATCCACCTGACTTGCCTTGGATTTCCCATGTAATCAACTTTTCCAAACCTAACCAAACTCTTACCTGTGATCTTAAATTATATACTCTTCCATACTCCTGACCCAGAGGAATGTGTTTGTGTATCATTTGCTGAAAGCAGCCAATACAGAAGTTGAAAGGGTATAAACTGATGACCACTCCAATGTATGATTGAGGGGAATGTTTTTAATGTAGATCTGAGAAAGAATACAGGCAGAAGCATCTGGAAGAGTTGGGAGCAGAGAAAGAAAGTAGTAGACTGAACATGGTCGACAGACTGGTCTTCTCCATGAGAGGAGGGAAAGGTCATGACCAAGAGAGTACACAGCCCATATAGCAGGGTTATAAGGGAATGAGAAGGAGGGAGAAGGGAAGCTCATGAGCTGGAGAAATTTAGGGTAGAGAATGGGGTGTGAGGAGCTGTGAAAAGCTAGGATGCCAGAGCAGACTCTGTAGTGGGTACTTGGGATGCAGAGGTAGCCTGGAGACTAGTGTGTGCCTTGGCATGTTAATAGGCACCTCAGATAGCCATTTGTCCCCAGTTTCTTTTGGACCTGACAGGAAGCAACTTGCCAAAATTTGCCATAAAGGATGAAAGCAATATTGTTGGTAAGCGGTGATGTTTATTATCTGGGTCAGCTGATCTCAGTTGGAACCAGTAACTTAATCCCTTGTGAAACTGTTAAAAGTTTCTGTGGGCGGTGTGGCACACACCTTTAATCCCAGCACTTGGGAGGCAGAGGCAGGCAGATTTCTGAGTTCGAGGCCAGCCTGGTCTACAGAGTGAGTTCCAGAACAGCCAGGGCTACACAGAGAAACCCTGTCTCGAACCCCCCCCCAAAAAAAAAGTTTCTGTTGAATATCCCATTCCTTCCCCATGTGGTGCTTTCTGTGTTGTTCAATAAATACAAAGTGAAGTCCTTTGTTAGGGGTAGACAGACATTGTCACACAACTCACAAAGAGCTGGACACATATTGGGATAGACACCCAGATACAAAGACAAAGAGATTTACCAAATAGCCTTCAGGAAGGCACTGATTTACATTCCAACAGACGGACAGAGGACAGAAGATATAAGGAACATGAAGTAGAGAATTAAAACCTGAACGTGCTCTAAATGACTCTAAAGGGCAGTGCTTTTATTTCTTTCCTTAATGTAACATATGCATTATCGGTAACACTGACTTAATCACTAATGTGTTATAATTCACGTAGTTGTTCTTATGAGAAATAGGAAATTTAGAGATTAATATAGCTACAAGCCAAGAAATGCTAAGAACTGTTGGCAACTACCAGGAGTTAGAGGGGCAAGGAGATATTTTCGCCTGGTGTCCTCAAGGGAGTATGATATCACAGAATCCTTCATTACAACCCCTTTAGTGGGTCAAACAATCTGTGATGCTTTGAATATGCTCAGCCTAGGGAGTGGCACTATTAGAAGGTGTGGCCCTGTTGGAGTAGGTGTGGCCTTATTGGTGTATGTGTGCCACTGTGGGTGTGGGCTTTAAGACCCTCATCCTAACTGCCTGGAAGTCAATATTCTAGCAGCCTTCAGATGAAGATGTAGAACTCTCAGTTTCTCCTGCACCATGCCTTCTTGGATGCTGCCGTGTTCCTGCCTTGAGGATAATGGACTAAACCTCCAAACCTGTAAGCCAGCCCCAATTAAATGTTGTCCTTATAAGAGTTGCCTTGATCATGGTGTCTGTTCACAGCAGTAAAGCCATAACTAAGACATGACCCCTTCACAGGGGCTGTCTAAAGACCATCGGAAAACAGAGATATTTACATTATGACTCACAACAGTAGCAAAATTACAATTATGAAGTAGCAATTAAAATAATTTTATAGTTGGAGGTCACTACACCATGAAGAACTGTGTTAAAGAGTCATAGTGTTAAGAAGGTTGAGAACCCCTGTTCTAGAGCTGTGAGAAACCATCATTTTAAATCTCCCCATTTATGGTAATTTGTGATGGCAACTGTAGGAAACAAATACACGTTTGATAGGAAAAGTCAGAAAGCGAGTTCTGGGAGGTGCTCACCCACCAATCCCTGGAGTTGTCAGACCCCAGATAATTTCCAGGCTTATGTGATATGGAACAAATCTGAACCCTATAAATGACCAAAGACAGCTGGCTCTTGACTGCACATAGAACAGTTGGATATGACCTGCATTGTCAATTAAGATGGAAGCATTTTCACAGCAGGCTCCCATGAACCTGAGGAGAGAAGGCTGGCACAGGGAATTGTATCACATGCAGAAAAAAGCCCAGGAGCTCACTACAAAATAAAATGTTTTAAAAATAAAACTATAAAAATATAAAACATTCCTTCTTCTTTTGTCTGAAGCTAAACAATTTAACTGGAAAGACTCATATAATCCTGGTTAAGCTATATCTTAAGTCCTGGAACAGGAAAAAGTATAGATATTAATTCATTAGAACTCACATTTTATTGCAGTTAATATGTCCTAGGGATCATGCTTAAGATACAGATTTCATTAGAGGTAATACCATATGCAAATATCAGAAAGGAAGAGAGAAAAAGGACATGAGTTAGTTGACTAGCTGTTCAAGCTGGCTGAGGCAGTAAAATTGAGAGTTTGAGGCTAGCTTGGGATATGTAATAAGTTCCCCAATCTAAAGAAGAAGGTGCTTATCAAGATGCAAGAATAATATTGTCTTAGTTAGGTTACTATTGCTATGATAAAACACCATAACCAAAGCAACTTGGAGAATAAAGGGTTTATTGGCTTATGCTTCTATATCACTGCTTGTCATCAAAGGAAGTCAGGGTAGGAACTGAAATAGGGCAGGGAACACAAAGCAAGAGCTTATGCAGAGGCCACAGAGAAGTACTGCTTACTGGCTTGCTTCTCCTAGCTTGTTCAGTCTGCCTTCTTAGAGAACCCAGGACCATCAGCCCAGGGTCCTTCCACATCAATCACTAATTAAGACCTACTAATAATAACCTACAGGTTTGCTTGTAGCCTGATCTTATGGAAAAATTTTTGTCAAGGCTTCCTCTTTTCCAGTGACTCTAGATTGTGCCAAATTGACATAAAACTAGCCAGTACAAATAAAAATACCAAATAGATGAGAACAGAAAATAAGTTCCCAACAACACATAATAACCAAAACACTAAACATAAAGAATAAAGAAAATATATTAAAAGCTTCATGAAAAAAGACCAAATAACATATAAAGGCAGACTCATCAGAGTAACACTTGACTTCTCAATGGAGACTGAAAGCCAGAAGGGACTAGATGATTGTTCTACAGATGTAAGCCCAGACTACTATACCAAGCAAAACTATCAATCACAGTATATGGAGAAAGGAAAACATTCCAAAATAAAACCAAATTTAAGCAATATCTATATGTCAATACAGCTTTACAGAGGCACTGGTATGAAGCTTTAGTCTGAATAGGTTAACCACACCCATGAAGAAACAAAGAATAAATAACTCCATAACAGTAATTCAAAAACGGAGGGGAAATTCTATTCTTTCAGGACACTCCTAACTCCCTTCCTAGCCCATGGCCCTCCTCAGTGGACTGGCAAGCCCATTAATGCATGATATTAAAGAGTTTGCAATAAAAAAAAAAGAAGAGGGAAGAAATACCATAAAAATAAAATAACAGAAATCAATAAACAATGTTCATTGGTAACTCTAAATATGGTTTCAAATCCCCACTTAGAAAAACACAAACTAACAGATTGTATTAGAAAACTGAATCTGTTTGCTGCATCCAAGAAACACACTTAACATCAAAGATTGATATCATCTACAGTAAAAGGATGGAAAAATGTATTTCAAGAAAATAGACTCAAGAAGCAAGCAGGTGTAACCATTTTAATATCTGACTAAATAAATTTCAAACCAAAACTTATCAAAAGAGATAGAAAAGTACACTACATATTCATTAAAGGAAAAAAAATCCACCAAGAAGATTTTACAATTCTAAATATCTACTCACCAAACACAAGGGCATCACATATTGACTCTCACACAGTAATAATGTATTACTTCAATCCCTCATTCTTGCCAATAGACAGATTATCCAGACAAAAACTAAACAAAGAAATGCTGGAGTTAAACATCAGAAATCAACGGACCATCACAAAAGAACACACATGGTATTCACTCACTGATTATTGGATATTAGCCCAGAACCTTGAAATGCCCAAGATGCAACTCACAGGCCACATGAAGCTCATAAAAAAGGAAGACCAAGTGGGGGTGATTCAGTTCTTCTTAGAAGGAGCAACAAAATACTCAAGGGAGCAAACATGGAGACAAAGTGAGGGACAGAAACTGAAGGAGGGGCCATTTGAAGACCTTTCCACCTGAGTATCCACCCCATATGCAGTCACCAAAGGTAGATGCTGATGTGGAAGCCAGGAAGTACATGCCGATAAGGGCCTGATATGGATGTCTCCTCAGAGGCCTTCAAGAGTCAGACATATTCAGAGGCAGATGCTCACAACTAGCCATTGAACTGATCATGAGGTTCTCAATGGAGGAGTTAGAGTGAGGACTGAAGGAGCTGAAAGGGTTTGTGGCACCATGAGGAGAGCAACAATACCAACCAACCACAGCTCCCAGGTTCCTAACCACCAGCCTGGGAGCACTTATGGAGGGATCCAGGGCTTCAGCTGAATATGTAAGAGTAGAGGGCCCTGCCGGGCACAGGTGGAAGATGAGATCCTTGACCTCATGAAGGCTGGACGCCCCAGGGGGTGGGAATTTTGAGGGTGGGGAAGTGGGAGTGGGGGGTGATAGGTGGAGGTTACATCCACAGAGAAGAAGGTGGAGGGGTAAGGGGATGGGGGGTTCCCGGGTGGGTGGGGGATGGGGTAAGGGATAACATATGAAATGTAAATAAAATATCCAATAAAAAAAAAAGAATCAATGAAGCATGGAATAATTTCAAAGGAGAAAAGATAAGAAGGGACACAATATAATTGTAATTCAATCAAAAAAATCTAAAAAATAAAATATAACTTAAAATACTTCATATTTACAATCTCACTTTCATTGATATAAATAAAAACTTAAGTCGTGAAAAAAAAAAAAAGAAATCAATGGACCTAGCAGATATTTACAGAACATTTCACCCAAACACAAAAGAATATATTTTCTTCTCAGCATCTGATGGAACTTTCTAAAAAATTGACCACGTACTTGGACACAAAGTAAACCTCAGCAGATACAAGAAAACTGAAATAACATCTGAGTCCTATCTGACTACTACAGATTAAAACCTGCTATCAACAACAGAAACAAAAGGAAGTTTACAAATTCATAGAAATTGAACAACTCACTACTAAATAAAAAATGGTTCAACTGAAATTAAGAAGGATATTAAAAACTTAGAAATGAACGAAAATGTAAACACAACATACCCAAACCTATGAGACACAATGAAGGCAGTTCTAAGAGGCAAGTTCATAGCACTAAGTGACTATATTTAAAAAATTAGAGAGATCACATAGTAGAAACTTATGGCACATCTGAAAGCTCTAGAACAACAAGAAGAAATTATACTGAAACATAGTAGTTGGATGGATGGTTAACTGTCTTTACAGTATCTGATAGATGGTAATATGGTTTTAGTGTTTCATCCTATTTATGTGGTAGGTTACATTTATTCAGATTGATATTTGAGCCATCCCTGCATCTCTGTGATGAAGCCCACTTGATCATGCTGGATAATATTTTTGATGTGTTCTTGTTTGCTGGTATTTTGCTGGAAGCCTCCCAGCCTGGAGTGGGTTGAAATGAGACACAGAATCGGACTCTGGTGTAGCCTTAAAGACTGATGGTCTTTGGATGCTTTAGCTCTCTAACTATACTAGATGCTTGTTGATAACTTCTAAAAGGTCCTTAAAACTTTCTTGTTCTTTCTGAGAGTAAAAAGCTGCTGGCTTAGGTGATTAACACCTGTACCTAACAGCAGGGGATGGGGGAAGGGGGTAGGAAGGATTAAGTAAAGTAGCCTTTGTTCTAGCTCTGCAGGAATTGCATTGCTCTAACTTTCAGGTTGCTAGTTAAAGAAAAAAAGGAGACACTTTGAAAAGTGATTTTATTTCTAAATTGTAAAGAGTTTCCTATGAAAGCTAAGAAAAAGGGGGAAAGGGCTTGTAAGAAAAGGGGAATAAAGGGTCTAAGAAAAGGGGGACAAGCAGAATGCTCTCTTCTCTTTGTCTTCATCACTTATACGTCTTTCAGAATACTTGATCACATGGTAAAAAGTTCATCACAAGTTTACGTATTAATTCAAATCATAAATTGAATATGAAGTTTACAACAGAGAATGTTTACATGCATATCTATTAGGAGAAATTATCTGGCTAAATATTCATTATCTGTCACAGCCCTACAGGTTCATGGAGAATTAAAAGCCATGACTAAGTTATTAGTGAAGTTTTGTATGAATAAACCCAGTCAATATTTTATCTTTCGTCCTAGTACCTATAATAAATTGTTAGTTTCCTTTTTATGACTTTTGGTTAATGATTTTACAACCTTTTGGCATGTGCTCTGAGTAGTAGATGCTTCTGCTATCTCAGAAGCAATTAACTAAAGACTGGCAGGTTCTCATTGCAGTTTTGATTATTGGAGAGAGTCTAATAGCAGTTCCACTATAAAAGAGCTCAATAATTACTAATATAATTTTAAGAATTCTTACAGGATCATCATTAAGGATTTAGAAATCATCTATTTGTCTATATAGCATCACTACAAGACAGTATATCTTCGTTATTCTGCAGAGCCCTGCTCAAAAGCATGGGCTAGTACCTAGTGATTGTTATATATATTATATATATTTGATTATAACAGGAAAAGCATATTAATAGCAGGAATCTTTCCTAAAGTGAATTTCTCATGGATCTTGCTTATTGGAGCAAATCTCATGGATTATAATTCAAGGCAGGCTCATCTCAGGAAGATCACCTGCTAGTTATTAGCTTCTCCAATGATGGCTCCTGACAGTATTTTATTGAGCATTTTTTACTCAAATCAATGGATTTCTTGATATATATAACCTACTAAAGTTAAATCAAGATCAGATAAGCTATTTAAGCAGACCCATGACCCCCAAGTGAAATAGAAGCATAAGTAAAATTCTCCCCCACAAAAGCCAAGGCCCAATGGATTCAGTGTAGAATTCTCCCTAATTTTCAAATGCCAATACTCCCCAAGTTATTCCACAAGCTAGAAACTGAAGGAACATTTCCTGATTATTTTTACAAGTCTATAATTACCCTGACACTTATTCCACAAAGACCCTACAAAGAAAGGAAATTACAGACCAGTATTCTGTTTTAAATATAGATGCAAAAAAAATCAATAAAATACCAGCAAACTGAATCTAAGAATATCAAAGAAGATTATTCATCATGATCAAGTGGGCTTCATCACAGAGATACAGGGGTGGCTCAAAATATGTATACCAATAAATCCACCACATAAACGGGCTGAAAGACAAACACCACATGATCATGTCAGTAGATGAAGTAAAGATCTTAGACAAAATCCAACATCCTTTCATGATTAAAGTCTTGGAGAGACTAGGGATACAAGGCATACATCTCAACATAATAGAGGCAATTTTCAGCAAGTCCACAGCCAACATCAATCTAAATGAAGAGAAACTCAAAGAATTTCCACTAAAATAGAAATAAGACAAGGATTTTCACTCTATATCTATTTAATATAGTACTTATTTAGCTAGAGCAGCAACACAACTGAAAGAGATCAAGGGAATACAAATAGAGAAGAAAGAAATCAAAGTATCTTTATTTGCATATAATATGATTTTGTCTGTAAATGACCCTAAAAACTACATGAGGAAACTTCTCCAGCTGATAAACACTTTGAGCAAAGTAGCAGGATACAGAATTAACACACAAAATTCAGTAGCCTTCCTAAATATAGAGGACAAACAGACTAAAGAAGAAATTAGGGAAACAGTATCTTTTACAGTATTCTCAAAATAATCTCTTGAGGTGACTCTAACCAAGTAAATGGAAGACTTGTACAATAAAAACTTTAAGATATTGAAGAAAAAAATTCAAGAAAACGTCAGAAGTTGGAAATATCTCCCATGCTCATGGATCAGTAGAATGAACATAGTCAAAATAGCCAATCTACCAAAAGCAATCTACAGATTCAACACAATTCCCATCAAAACTCCAACCCAATTCTTCCCCCAAACTGAAAACACTATTTTCAGTTTCATATGGAAACACACACACACACACACACACACACACACACACACACACCTCAAAATGGCTAAAAAACAAACCTGAATAGTATAAGACATGCTAGAGGTATCACTATCCCAGAATTCAAGTTGTACTACAGAGCTATAGTACTACTCCTACTAAACATGATATTGGAAGAAAACAGATATATTGACAAATAGAATTGAATAGACCCAGACGTAGTACACACTTCTCTGGACACCTGATTTTTAACAAAGAAGCTAAAAATACACACTAGGAAAAAAGCATCTTCAACAAATGGCACTGGTTAGACTGGATTGCTGCAGGTAGAAAATGAAAATAAATCAATATTAATTACCTTGCAGAAAACTGAACTCCAGATGGATCAAGGACCTCCATATAAGGTCAGGTACCCTGAATCTGATAGAAGAGAAAGTAGGGAATAGCTTTGAACTCATTAACATAGGAGAAGACTACCTAGGCATTAAGGTTAAAAATTAATAAATGGGATTTCATGAAATTTAAGATTTCTGAATGGCAAAGGACACCATCATCTGGACAAACTGACAGGTTTACAGAATGGGCAAAGATCTTTAACAATAGCACACAATAGGAAGAGACTGCCAACACAAAGGGCCAATTGATAGAGAGGTAGGGTCTAAAACAGATAAAGAACTAAAAAATACCTGGACATCAAGAAAACAAATAACCCAATTAAAAATGGGGTACAGGAGTGAGCAGGGAGTTCTCAAAAGATGAATCACAAATAGCTGAGAAACACTTAGATAAATGTTTAACATCCTTAGTCATCAGGGAAATGTAAATTAAAACCACTTTGAGATTTTATCTCATACCAGTCAGAATGGACAAGATCAATCAAATGAATGATAACTCGTGCTGGTAAGGAATTGGGGAAAGAGGAACAATTATTGCTGGTAGGATTGCAAACTTGAACAGGCACCATGGGGATCAGTGACACTTGCTCATCCATGTTCATTGCTGCTCTATTTATAACAACCAGAAATTAGAAATAGCTAGAAGTTTATGTTATGATTTGATGGCTAATGAAAACGTGATGCATTTACACAATGGAATGTTATTCAGCTATTAAAAAAAAATCCTAAATTATGAAATGTGCAGGTAAGTGAATGGTTGTAGGAAAAAAAAATCATCCTAAGGTAGCACAGACCCCAAAGACAAACATTGAATGTTTTTCCTTGTGTGTGGATATAAGCTTTAAGCCTTCAATAGGTAGAGTACAGTCTGTGAGACCTCAGAGGTTCGATATGGAGTAAGTAGCTGGATGGCGTGGATGAACTTCTAAGAATAGGAAAATGAAATGTATTGTTTTGAAGTGACAGAGGGGACTTGATTGGAAGACTAAATGGAGAGAGGGAAGGAAGGGAGGGGGAAGTGACAAAATATGGAGAGAAACTGATGACACTAAGGGTCAACTGGGTATGGAAAACTATCCCTGTAGAAGCTTTCTAAAGTACATACATACATGAAAGAAATCTAATGGAGTCACTAAACAACAAGGGAGACAATGCCCCAATCTTATACCATTGAGTAAAACCTTTAGTGCCAGGAATGAGTTACATCTAATTGAGTTATTGGCCAAAGGGGAACCAAAGAAACCCTCAAACCTCTCAGGTTATTACCAAGGCTGTTGGCTGCTCTCCATTGATGGCAAGGCTCTATTGCTTAAAACAACTCTTGCATACTTCATCAAATGTATAGATATATACATGTATAGAGTTTAATTGCCACTGATAGTAAGGCTTTATTGCTAAAAACAACACTTACATGTTTCATCAAATGTGTAGAATTCAATCTGATACCTAAGCAAAACCTTCACTTCTATTGACTAGCACTCATGGTACTGAAAGGTACTCTTCTTGCTACCAGAGGAGAAAGGTAAATATCAAGCCAGCTACGAACCCTGTCTACCACTGTGTGTCTGCCTTCGGGATATGCTGGTGTATTAGTGGCTCAAATGCTGGAGTAATCAATACTTTCTGGTTGAATTTAAGGTTCATTCAATGAGATGAAACCCATGCTTGACACTGCTTGGGTAACCACGAACCTGAGACCAAGGGGAAAACCAAGTACTATTGTTCTGCTAAAGGCACATAGCACTAAACTGTCTCCTAATACATTTTACTATGTACGTCTATCAGTGTCTCACTCAGCCATTATCAGAGAAGCTTCTTCTCACAGTAGATGCAAACTAACAGAGAGACCAGCAAGTGGACGATATGCAGAGAGAGAGAGAGAGACATTTGGGAGCATTCTATCCTAAAGGGGCTGTGTTCATTGGGGCTCAGGGAGCTATGCAGAAAGGAAAGGGAACGATTGCAAGAGTGAGAAGAGATGGATGACTCCAAGGACACAACAGACACAACAGTACTGATCCCCATATGAACTTACAGAGACTGGCAGCATAGATCAGGCCTGCACAGGCCCAAGCCAGGGAGGTTGCCAGAACTGAGATGGGAAAGTGGGCACAAGCTCCCACCCTTACCCAAGAAGCCTTTTGCACGTGACACCTCCTTGCAAAGGAAAAATTAGTCTTCTCCAAAAGAATGTCACTGAATATATTAACCACACTTCAGGGCAGGGTCCATGGCCTGATTAGATGACCAACACAAAATTAAATCAATTTTATTTTTTATAGACTTTGTGCCTCAAATTGCATTATTTGGGCATTTTTGTGTCTTATCTTTCTTTTATTTGTATAGTTTCATTTCTGCCTTGTTGTGGGGATTATTTGTGTGTGTGTGTGTGTGTGTGTGTGTTTTGAGTGCGCTCACGTGCACATGTTAGTGTCTTTTTTTTTTAAAAGAAAGAAACAGAAAGAAAGAGTTTGGAGTCAAGTTGAGAGAATCTTGGAGCTGATGGGTAAGGGGGGAAAGCATGATCAGAATATACTGTACAAAAATTTTTTTTGATAAAAAACAAAAACAGAGGTACAAATGATAGGCCAGGAGATGGCTCAGCAGTTTAAAGCATTTGTTGCCCTTTTAGAGGACCTGGCTTCCGTTTCTAGCATCCACACAGTGCTCACAACCATCCATAACTACAGTTCCAGGGGATCCAATGTCCTCTTCTGACTTCTATAGGCACCAGGCACACACACAGTGTATATAAATGTAGGCAAGAAACTCATACACATAAATAAATAAAAGCTACAAGGAAAGAAGGACTGGTGAACAGGAAGACCAACAAGCCTGGACATTTTTTTTTCAATAAATATTTTAAAAATTAAAGAAGAAAGTCAGAGGTTATAACTTCTGATATGAACTTACCCAGAGTACATAAAAAGAAAAACAGGAAATTTACCAATTCTTTTTAATACTTCAATACAAGATTAGAGAAGACATTCAATTTATGAAAATAGAATATTCTGAGGGTGGGAAATATTGCTATAAGAATAAAAATAGAATCCTTAAATTAAGATTTTAAATAAAGGCTACAGGGAGAAAATTGAATCTTAAAGTAAATTGAATTGGTGAATTAGAGGATGAGGTTGAGAAGTTGTTCCAGAACACAGAAATACATGCCAACAAGATCATATGTATGTGAAGGAAAGACACTTGGAGAATAAACTCACATCTACACCAGCTTAATAACAGCTCCAGAAAGGGAAAGAGCCACAGAGAAGGAAACAAACAAACAAATAAACAACAACAACAAAACCCCAAAACAATGTCCTAAGTTTCAAAAACTCTGATACCTACTAGCTATCAAGTAAAATTAGGGTAGACTCCCACACTGAGCCCAGTGCACTTTTCCTCCTACACTCAGGCAAAGCCAAAAAAGTAAACAAAACATTATCTGGAAAGGGGAGCACATAAGTGTCTCAGCTCACTGCCTTTTCACCACACTAAGTCCCAGAAGATAAGGAAAAGAGAGAGAAAATATTGACAGGAAAAAAAATGTTACTCAGGAATTTATTTGGGTCCTGGAGATGTAGCTCAGTTGGGAGGGTGCTACCCTAGCAAGAGTCCTTGACTGAGTTCAAGGCCCAACACTGCATGAACTGGGCAGGATGGCACACCCCTGAGAGTTTAGTACTTGGGAGGTGGGAGCAGGAAGCTCTGAAGTTGAAAGTCATCACTGGCTACCTGATAAGTTTGAGGGCTGTCTGAGATATAAGAGATATCTCTCTTCGGAAATTAAAAAGGTCATAAAATTTTGCTCTTTCGGGGGGAATTCCTTGAAGAAGCCTGATAACAGAAGTTTAAAACAAAACAAGACAAGACAAGACAAGACCAGACAAAACAAAACTATACAAAATGAAATAGGCCAGAGCACTATAGAAGATTTTTCAAAGGATGAACCCATAAGAGTATTACTATTCTAATAATTTCTGCTAACATTATAAGCATTATAAAATTTAGTAAGTGTTCAGCTACCATGAATGAATCCTATAGGAGCAAAAAAAGTATCTTACAAAAAGATAAAACAAAGATATACTTTAGAGACAATTTGAAGAAAAGCTAGATGGCAAAAGCAAAAATAGAATAAGAAAGAAAAGAAGAAAAGATTTCAATCTAATTGGTAATCAGAAAATGAGAAGCTAGATATATACCAGTCTGTATCTACCAATATGATTGTTGAAGATCAATCGGTGTGTGTGACATTACCAAAGGATTGATGACTAGGGAAACAGAAACTCAGTCTATTGGTAGGATTTTAAACTAGACTAATACTATGAGGAATTCAGTAGTAATGGACCAAGTTGAGGATTTCTGCTTTTGTATACCCAAAAGGCAATTGCAAATATAACCTGGCATTGGTTGCAATAGCAGAAAGTTAGAAACGACCTACGTCATCATCAGAAGAAAGGCATAGAGACAATAGTGAAGCACACAATTGACCCATGTGTGCGTGTGCCTGTGTGTGTTACAACTAGAGAATTACAGTTTGTGAATCAACCTCAGTAAGAGATCTGCAAATTTTAAGGTGGAATGTATATTATGAATCCATGTGTAGTTTACCAGCTCTCAAAGCCATACAGGCATTTATACACACTGCATGGATCTGTACAAGCAGGTAATAGCAATGAAGGGTGAGAGTGAAATAGAGATGCATGGAATTTGTAATAGCCATTGCCTCAGAAAAATGGGCCAGAGAGCTTTGGGAATGTTCATGACAGCATGGCATTTCATCTCCGTAACATTTTGCCTCCTTCACTAAAATCTAAATCACATAGAATGCTAACATTCATTAATCCTGAAGAACAGCCATTCATTAATCCTGAAGAACAGCCATCTGCATGTTTATTTTGTTACTGTTTTTTTTATTTAAAATTTTTCACATACACCCCAACATAGAAAATGAAATATCCTACCTTATGTTTTTATAACAAGGGTTCTGCTGGAAGATTGATAGGTGGGTTTCTGGAGAGGGGGCAGGAACTCCACAAAACTATTCTGAAAACGTATTTGCAACAAGTTATACCTGTGTTTTGTTTGGAGAGTGGACAAAACTCAGTCTCTTTAAAAAGTACTTAGCAGCAGTTTTGATTAGTGCTATTGGTATTTAGCACCTGGGCCCAGATATTCTGAATATACTGCAAATTGTACTCCTGCCTCCACATAATAAAGAGTAGACCAACTCCAAAAACCAATTATGAGCTAGGAATTGCATTCTATAGAGAATAATATAATAACGTAACAGTCATTGTTTAAAGACATAAACATATTCTTTTCTTTATGTAACAGGAAGTCTGGGAGGTTGTTGGCACTGGTTCAGTGTCTCAAGGATGTCAGGATCCGGCTCACCATGTTCCTGATTGCCTTTTCCTCAGTCTCATAATGGATGCTGAAGCTTTAAGGCATCAATTCCAGTGTCCAAACAAATCAGGAGGATCACAAGAGGGAAGTGTAAGTCTATATTTCTATAAAATGAAAAACAAACAAACAAACAAACAAGAAACAAAAACTTTTCTAGAAACTCCCAGTAGACTCCTTAGGTATTGCTGCACCACAAAGCCTCCCTTGCCTAGTGTAAGAGTTTAGTTTGGGGCTTTGTAACCTTGATACTAGAAACAAGTACAGAGTTTGGAATGAATGTTGAGTCAATTCATAGTCCTGGCTGCAGAAGTGAATAGGTTAACTTTTTATACGAAAATTTAAAAGGTGAGTGTATCAAGGTTCATTTAGGAAAATGCCACTTTGTATTTAAATCAAAGGGGGGGGTTAACGTAGAAAATAGGCTACATGTGACAGATGACTAGAGAAACTAAGCAGAAGGCAGGAGGCAGCCTGGTACTGTAACTTCTTTAGGCTTCTATCTGCCCAGGACGCAGGGAGAAGGGAGAGTTACTAGGGTAGCAGGGCAGAAGCTGGGACCATGACTGAGCGATGCATCCGGAGCTGGAGCCGAGGAGGGACTGCAGCATAGGTGGGAAGAATGTTGGCTTCTGCCTTTACTCATGGATTTCTTCCACTGCTAAATTCAGCTGGAAGCTAGCTGATTCAGTCTGTAGGGGGCGCTCTCAGATGTAAAACTGGCCAGAGGAGAACAAGGGATTAGCCAGAAGGAGAAGAGATCCAGGAACATGTTTATTGGATCAAAACCAAGCATGTTGCATAGAAATGTAAGACAGGGAAGGAGACAAAATTAATATCGGATGACGCCATAGACTTCAAGGTGCAGAGCATTAAACAAGATGCAAGGCGTTTCATCTGCCTCCTCCCTTCCGCCGGCCCTCCCGCCTTCCCGAGTCTTTCTTCCTCTCTTTTTATAGCCAACAGGTGCAATTCATAATGAAGAATTCAATTATTTTGCAACCATAATGAAAAATTCAGTATCAATAGAGGTGACCTTAATCCCTTTGATCGATCAGGCTAACAAGAGTAAATAAGGACATTCAGCAATAGGTCATATTAAGACGTGTGACAGCAGATATCCACAACTGTGAGTGCTTCTGTTACTCCACAAGAAAAATGAGAGTAGATGGATCTATTATGGCTTCCACTCAAGAGGACATAAAAAACCAATATAACTTTAGGAAAGCAAGGGAGAAGAATCAATAAAAACAAAACCAGAAATCAATATGTTTAAAAGAAGAGGGGAACTGATAAATTCAAGAAGGTCCCATTTCAAAAAGATCAATAAAAGACAAAAACTACAGAAAAATCTCATCATAAAAAAAATGAGTCAAAGGCTAGCAAGATGGCTCAGAGGGTAAGATCACATGATGCCAAGCCTGGTGACCTGAGCTTGATTTCCCAGAACCTGCACGGTGGAAGGAAAAAACATAACACACACACAGAGGCACACACACACACACACACACACACACACACACACACACAGATAACAGTTTTGAAAATGAATCCAGAGACAGTTTGCAAAATCAAGGAAGAAAAGAAAAACTAAACATATAGCATTGAGAAGTAAGTTCTAGCTAAGAGATGGCCAAAGGCACTTTGCAGCCAAGCCTGACAACCTGAGGTTAATCTCTGGGCTCACGTGGTGAAAAGGGGGGAACCGGATACTGGAAATCACGCTCATGCTGTGGCATTCAAGCTCAACCCTATAAGTAATTAAAAAAAATTTTTTTAAAAGAATGAAATGCTAATATGGTCACAGATGTTAGATCAAATCCATTGTAAGAGCCATGCCGTGTGTGTGACTTAAATCATTTGGAAATATCCATTATGAGGATGATTTTTTTTTTTTTTTTAGCGAAACAGAAAGATTATAAAATTGGAAGAGGGCTTATTACAATTCATGAGGTCTGGAAATTACACTGTGTCATGGAATCAATATTAATAACATATGAATCATTTCTCCTATATGGTATGCATCTCATCTATCAGTAAATTTAATTTACCAGTCTCTTTTCTCCATTAAAATCTACACCTCCTGAGGGCAAGGACCTGTCTCTCGAGTTTGCAACTCCAATATCTAGCTAAAGATCTACCATGGGTGCCCCAGGATGGATGTTGGAAAAAGAGCCCCTCTTTCTTTCTGTGATTCCTCCCATCTTTCCTCAACATCCCCCCATGGAGCAGTCAAAAGCAAGGTACATTCAGCCTGGGAATGGAGAGTACCCTCTTGTCATCCTTTAAGTCCTATCTGTGACCTGTTTCTGTATGAACACTGTAGTCCTGAGAAGGACACATGCACTGGCAGACTCCAGCGTGGTGCCCACAAAGGATCCTCTGTAAGCCATGCTGTTTATCAAGAGCTGCCCCAAGCTGGTGACTCACAGAATGGCCCAGCAGGCTCTGGCTGTTGCTAGGTAACCATGGTTCCCATGTGGAACTCAGCACCACACTTGCAGGTTGTCCCCAATAACTTAGAGAAAATGAAGAGTTGTCGGAAAAGGTGAAAGGCTTTGGGAAGTGACACAAAGTTCTCATGCTTTTGCTTCGTTTTTGCAAGTTGGTCCCTAGCACACTTTTGACCTATTCGTTGTGTGCCAGATACTCAGAGGAAGCAGCACAAAGAAATAGCAGTAGGTTTCAAACTTGACTGCATACCAAAAGTAGCTGGAGGGTTTCTTAAATGCACCTTGGAGCTCTTTACCCTCAGAATTTCTGATTAATGAGATGTGTGGGTGGTGAGTGGAAGTGTATATTCCTAATTATGTTTCCAGGTAACCTGATACTGCTGTCCAGTGATAACACTTTGGGAGTTTGCCTAGATCTTTCAGTCTTGCTATTAAGCCTTAAGGAATTGCCAGATCACATAACTGGTAAAGAACTAGGTCCAAGGGACGGTAGTAGATCTAAGTCACTTCGCTACTACTGGTAGTGAGATCAGACCCAGGATCCCTGAATTCAACACCAGCACTTTTCCCACTACAAAATGCTCTCCAAGCGATGCCTCTTTAAAAAATCCTCCAAGACACTCCAGATGGCTGCCAACAGGGGTGGTCCTGCCCCAGTGAATGCCAAGTTGCTAAATCCAACCCTGATAGCGACAGCTTTGAAAATGAAGCCAGAGACAGTTTGCAAAAGCCTTTGTGTTCTTCCCAGCGTCGTCTCTCGTATTTCTCAATACTGTAGATGGAGAAGGAAGTGTGTTGAAGATGAACAGACACAGTGAAGTGGGGCTCTGCCACATTTCCAAAGAGGCAGGCCTCCAATCCTGTGCTGCAAGCCAGGGCTGTTGGCAGGCAGCCCCATCTGCTTTGGACTCAAACCCTGAAGCATCCCCTCCTGTCCGCCCCCTGACTCCCAGCCTCATGTGTGCTGAGATGGCCTCAGAAATATATTTAAAATGTAAAATATACACATGCCTACCACTTTTGCTTAAATTATGGGCTTTTTTTGGCCATTCAGGCTCATCGTAAGCTTCAGGGTACAGTTCTTTCTACTCAAAACCTGGGCATGGCAACACACACCAATAATGCTATTACTTGGGAAGCTGACGCAGGAGGATCAAAAGTTCAATATCTTCTTGGGCTACATCATGAGCTGTAAGCTAGTCTAGGTTACATATTAAGCTCCAGGCCAATCTGGGCTACAGAAGGCGACCTTGTCTCAAAACAAAGCAAAAAGTCAGCTAAACAGCTTTTTATTCACAAGGTCTGGATAAAAGCAAAATGGGGATGCTTATGGAGTTTGTCCTGGACTTAACTAGTCTCCTCTTTGACCCTGTCAAGACTGTCCAAGGATCACTGTTCCCTGCCCTCCCTGATTTCTATCCTCAAAGAAATTACTCTTTATTTACCTCCAGCAAACCTCAGCTAAAGCTATGAGATGAGAGATCTGAGCGCTTGTTTGTCACAAGCCTTTTAGTTTTAACAAAAGATGTTTGAAGATTAAAGAAACCTCTGATGCTTGAAAAAAAATTCTAATGAAGAAAATGTGGGTGTGATGGGGGTGGGGAGAGAATCACCAACATCTAGGATCTTTCTTGGGAGTCTCTGTGTCATACCTTCCAGGTGGGGGTCACACTTTATGTCCCCCTAAAGCTAAAGCTTGCCCTTGTGCACCGATATCACCGACGGGCTGGGATCTTACAAGCCCACTCGCATCTGCAATAGTCTTTTCTTATGGAGCTTCATGTCCACTAGATGGCATTCAGCTAGAGCCTGAGGACCAGTTCTTATTACGTAGCTTAATGATGCTAAGGAAACAAGCTGAGGTTGGTGAATGTCTCCTTTCTCTTAGGGTTTCAGGTTTGTTCATACACTTGAAGAATGAACTCTGTGGGTGTGTGTATGTGTGTGTCTGACTACTGTTGACTGAGTGCAGAAATATGTGACATTTTACTTGTGTATGCCACTTTGAAGTTGCCAGCATGCTTCACATTATCCTCTTTAAGCTCCTTTCTTGGATTTGTAGAAATTTTCATTTCCATTCACTTATGGCATAACAGAGGTTTAAATATTTCAGCTCGAAAGTAGCTAAGTTAGAACTTGAATGTAAGTCTTGATTTTGGATTCCAAGAATATATGTCATCAAACCCAATAAACCAGGGAGTTAACATAGAGGAGATAGAACCTGGCTGATTGTGTGGGCAGGGAGGACTTTGGAGGACCAACTGGACCTGGAAACTCAGTCTGGTCAAACTACACAGAGAAGGGGAATAGCATGATGGCAGCCCTCCTGCTGGTGATACCAGTGGATACATCTCTCTGTACTTTGCTTCCAGTGCTCTTGGTACACTGGGTAGCCTGTGACTTCCAGGAAGGCAATAAACTTAGTCACTGTAGGGTTGAGCTGACAGAGAGGAAAGGTTCTTTCAATGCAACCGAGGATTTTCCTAGGAACCTTTGAGATTCTATTCATGTAGTCAAGACAACTCCTGAGAAGGTGTGAGGTTGTTTTCAAACTACATTCCAACTGAGAATGCAAAAAATGACTGTGGGCACATGGAAGAGCTTGTGCTGAGCAAGGTCTCCCAGGAATTATCTGTACGCTGTCTATGCATGTAATGTTCAGTGTAAGTGTTATATGGTTGTGTATTTCATTAATACTGTCTTGTTCTAGCATGCTTGTCCTATATTTCAGATGTTGCCAGGGATGCTAGGGAAAGGGATTATGTTAGCCAGCAATGTTCCATGCATTTAATTACTCCTAGGAAATTAATATGGCAATACCTTTGACCAGAGGGGTGAAGAGGAGGGAATTTTAGAACTATGGGCTAGCAGGCACAAAGATACTATATAGGAAGGAGTTTAATCTACAACGGTAAACAAAATCCCTTGTTCTATCAAAACGGAGAATCTGGAAATAGTAAAAAGTAAGGTTAAAACAAGTAAATTGAGACTGGTCTATAGAGTCTGGTGTGCCATGATGCAAGAGGGTTGAACTAGTTGTGGGCACCTGGGCAGCATCAAAGGCTTTATTTTCATTCCATGAGGATTATTCTAGAATGTTCATAGTAGTTTAGAGATACTAGTGGGAAAGTGGGCAGGGGGCAGGGCATAAAGTACTAAAAAGGATTTTTTCTCTAAAATTAAAAAGCACATTCACTATTATTGTATGTGTGTATCTGTATGAGTGTGTATGTGTGTGTGTCCATCCACATGTGTTGTAGCACACATGTGGATATCAGAGGACAGCTATTGAAAGTGAGTTAGTTATCTGCTTCCATGGTGGGGTCTTGAGATGAAACGTAGGTCTCATTCATCGAACCATATTGCTGGCCCAGGATTTTCCCTTCAAAATGTGTTTGTGTGTGTGTGTGTGTGTGTGTGTGTGTGTGTGTGTGTGTGTGTGTGAGAGAGAGAGAGAGAGAGAGAGAGAGAGAGAGAGAGACAGAGAGATAGAGAGACAGAGAGAAAGAGCAGTGTATACATTAAAATTTAGAGGAAAATCTTGGGTGTCCGTCCTCAGGTGACAGTTTCTTGGTGGCCTGGCACTTTGTCAGCTAGGCCATGCTAGCTTCCTGTCAAGCTTACAGATATAAAGATACCCAGCTATCTCTGCTTCCAGTATGGTGGCCCTTGGGATTACAGGCATGCACCAGTACACCTGGCTTTCTTTGTGGGCTCTGAGGATCTGAACTCATGTCTTCACATCTGTGAAGTAAATGCTTTGTAGCCATCTCCCCTGCCTAGAATGATTATAATATGAGAGACAGAGGGATGACCTTGGTGTGTAAATGGAGAGGAAGGACAGATATGGAAGATCCTGACAGGATCCTTGTTCCTTGCCAGTGAGAAACTCTTATCTTTTTTGAACATATTGTTCCCACTGGTCTTGTGGATACAAAGCAAGTTTTCCTACCCTTCTTCAACTGCGCTTTCTTGCTGCTTGTTTTTGTAATGTGATCCCCTGTTGTCTTAGCAGAGCAATAGAGCCCTGCTCATTAAAACTGTGGAGCACATTGGAAGTGTTATTCATGGTAAGTAACTGATTTTATAGCGTTTCAAACCTGCCAAGTTGACAAATTAGCCACTGTACTGCTTTCTACAATCTGGAGTCTCAGATTTGGGGAATTTTAAAAGTAAGCAAATCCCGTGGCAAATGGCAGCACCTGCTGGCAAATACGGTATCACATGCTAGCTCTATGGTGTAGATGACGCAATGGCCCAGAGAAAGATGAACAAAGAGAAGAAAACTGCAGGGGCCAGAGGCTTACGATGGGACACTGAAGGAGTGGAGACATTAATGTATTCTGGGAAATGATAGGAAAACAGCGCGGACAAGAAAATTCTAAACTTGGGCAAGTCATTCCCTGGAGGTTGGGAAGAACTAATAGCTGTCTATTACTGTGCTATATGGTTTTGTACAGTCTAAACATGAATAATATCAGTCAGAGTGTGTGACCTCATGAGTTATTTAGGAGGAGACATTATAAGGAGCTCTATGTAACACAGTTCTATTAGGATAACATTGTATTCAGTCTTTCAAGTCTGATACCCGCCTTGCGAAACCTTCATTGGCAATACCTTTTAATTTAATGCGTGTGAAATGAGTGTTTTAAAGGTTTCCCATGAGAAAATCCATTTTAAATACCTTACTAGGAATTGGTGTGAGGAGAAGGCCACACATTTGGCCCTCACATTCCACCTTGATTGAAACAGTTTCCTGTTGTTTGGGTGCTGCTTATAACAAGGTAGCTGGCCCAAGAACTTGGAGTTTGCCTGTATCTATCTCCCATTTCACTGTAGGAGTCCTAGCATTACAGATACCTGCTACTCTGCCCAGCTCTATGTGAGTTCTTGGGATTTGAACTCGGGTCCTCACACTTGTACAATGGGGCTTTTTCCCATGGAACCATCTCTCCAGCGTCTATTCACGGATTCGTAGAAAGACTCTGGTGCAAGAAACCTCCACATTGTATTTGTTTCTATTTTATTATGTTTTTCCCTCTCAGGAAGGACTCAAGACACGGTCAGTAAACCACATAACAGTTATAGTTAAACTTTAAACCCACTATGGGAGGGGGTGAAACAAGGGACCTGAGAAAAGAGTGGAGACTCTCAGTGTTGTGAAGACAGGCGTTAAGTATAAATAGTTAATGAAAGACCAACAGAAATGTCGTGCGTTAAGGATCAGCTTTTCTGGTGCGGACTAGATCAAAACCTTGGCTCAGTAGTCCTCTAGCTTGGTAACCTTGGGAAAATGACTAAAAATCTCACTATCTGATCTTTAAAAGAGGAATAATAATAGCACCTGCCTCATCGGTTGCTGTGGGTTTAAAAATAAGCTAAAATACGAAGGCAGTCTATAGAGCCTGGCATATAGTAAGTACTATATGTGTCAGCTACTATTATTACAGCAGGTGGCAAACGAGTAGCATCTCTCGCAGCTCTGCAAGAGCAGCTATAAATTCTCTCTGGAAATAGTGGCATAAGTGAACTTCCTATCATTCCCTCTCTCTGCTGAAGGCTGATCCCGAGGTGTGTTGAGCACCCACCCACTTTAGAAAAACTATTTAGAAGGAACGAACACAGGTGGACAAACTGGGAGACTCCCTGGGAAGTTGTTGGTATTCACATAAGCAGCTTTTAAAAACAAACAAACAAACAAACAAAAAATAGAAGAGTTGTATCAGAGAAGAGAACTGCCTGAAGAATAACTCAGAGGCAGAAATATGTAAAGGTTCTTCTAGGGACAGGGAAAAAGGCTAGCCCAGTTAGGGTGTTGTGATGGTTAATTTTGCTTGCCAACTTGATGGGATTTAAAATCACCATCGAAACAAACCTCTGGACACATCTGTGAACACTTTCTGTATTAGATTAATTAAAGGGAGAACATCCACCCTGAATGTAGAAGATATTATCCCATATTCTAGGATCTAGGACCAAATAAGGAAGAAAAGAATCTACATGCATTGCTCTTTCCTTCCTAACTGGATGCAAGGACCAGCTGACTGAAGCATCTACCTCTGTCTCTGTATTAGGGAAGTAACTAAAGACCAAGACAGTGAAAGGATTGTCATACCAAGCTGAGAAGGCAAAATGTTATTTTAAAGACTCAGGAACCACAGGCAAACTCGGATGGGATAAGGTGAGGGAAATTAGAGAGTAAAAGTCCAGAGCACTGGCTAGGAGTCAGTCAGGACAAGAAATGCCTTGAGGGTTTAGCTAAAGGAAGGACAGATGGAAGAGCAATGAGATGGTCCTCACTAAGGAAGACCTGGCAGCACTGAATGCAAAGGGTGAGGGAAGGAGGAGAGAAAGCCTACGGTTTGAACTTAGAGATGTTAGCGTAACTGAGATTATCAAGTAAATAAACCAAGATGTGTCTGGAGTTGCTATAGATGCTAAGTTGTATCTGCTACATGCTGAGGTTAAGTGATGGAAAATACCATACTCTTAATCTCTGGGGGCGATTTCTATCAAGGAGCCCAGACAGACGGCTTCTGCATTTCTACAGAAAGGAGCTCCTTGAATGAAGGGTAGTTCCCTAGTCAACAATCTCAATACTTTTATCAATTTTTCACTTTCTAGTATGTGTAATGTCATTATAGGTCTGGCAACATCCCCGTTTTCAGATTGCCTCTATGTAGCATTTATCCGAGCCCTTCAAAAAACACTAAAGCAACGTGCAGTCAGTTTCCTTCATTATTAGCACAAGAGTAGCTCGCCCATGCTGGCTGATCCACAGGGAACCCATTTGTCCTGACTTTCTGCCCTAGGACGGAAATGTCTCACCTTCCAATTCAGCATGAATAGTAATGATGACTGTTAGAGCAGAAAACCGGATCAGCATGAGGAGACATGGATCTGCATTCCAAAAACTTGCTCAAATGCAAAGTTTACCCAGGTACAAAGGTCCCAGGGCTGGTTTTGTTGTTGTTGTTGGGTTTTTTTTTTTTTTTTCCTTTTGGGTGAAGTCATATGATGAGAACCACTTTCTTCAAGTCTAAATCTGATACTTTTAGGGATATCTACTTTCTGCAACCCCATTTAGCAGTGCGCGAAAGTCCATTAAGCTGTTAGCAGCTGTGTCATGGCCCCGTAGGCTTCTGAGGGCACTGGGTTGAGTGGGTGGCCTCACTGTTTCATTTCTGAGTTGGAAGCCATTCAGACCTCTATGAAAGGAACAGACAGAACAGCAAGTGCAATGAAACTGAACATGGCCAGATTTTTCCTAACATTAAATTAAAGGTATGTGTTCTGAGATCCAGAAATAGTAACATCAGGACACATAAAACAAAATAGGGTATATTGTGGAAGGGGTCATCTGTTTCCACATTTCAAGGCCCGAGTGGCCAGATGTAATGAGGGGTAGGAAGTAAAGGAGAAATAAATATTCGAATCTGTAGTTTGGCCCTGCTGACAGATTGTGTTTGAATGCATTTCTGTATGTTTGGGGTCCTTGGCTATTTATTTTTAATCCATGGCACTATACATGGGTTCAAGATTATCTTCAGGTTGTGGAATTTCTCCAGCATCCAATCTGTTCCCTCCTTCTCCTGCCATGTATAAGTCAGCGATGCCCCCAGTGGCAGTGAGCACAAATAGCTTTGAGTCATGCTTTCCATTTTTGTATTTTCTTGTTTTACGACCTAATTTTAGGCCTGACTTATTTTTTTCCTGTCTAAGTGCTATATTAACAAAATTCACAATGCTTCGACTGTAGCCCAGTCGAACATCCATCGGATGACTGTTACGCAATCATCGTAGGCAGGAAGGAGCTCAGGAAGAAAGCTGACTATAGCTTCAGTGATGTCGTTATGGTTATGAGAGCAGTGTGAGCATCAAGAGGGAACACTCCGGCTGCAAGCCTGTGCAACTGTGCTCAGTTCCGAGCTATCTGCTAAAAGAGGATGTGTGACCTATCACCAAATGAAGACAGGACATTCTTCTTTCTGTGTGTGTTTTCCAGTGGTGAGGTTTGTGTTGAAGGGGAACTTAAAATCCTTCTGAAATGTTGTGAGTCTTTTCCAGGCATGATTCTGAAGGGTTTATTCTCAGTTTTTAATAATACAAACCAAGAGCAAAACTGGGCTCTGTATGGTATACCTCAACCTCCTTCAAATGATAAAAAACCAACCAACCAACCAACCACCACCACCACCAGCAAAAACAACAAAAAACAAAACCGAAACCAACCAAACAAACAAAAAACAAATGCAAAGTCAGATTTCCAAAAGTGGAGCTTAAACTACTGCCTGCCAAGAGCCCATAGTCTCATGGTCTTCCTAGGCCAATTGTGGATCTTAGCATCTCTGACCATGGTGAGGGAGAAGGGGCTGGCTAGTGAGGTGGTGTATCAGGTAAATGGGCTCACCACCAAGCCTAATGACCTGAGTCTAATCCCCAGGACCCAGGCGGTGGAAGAAAGCTGGCTCCCACAAGTTGTCTGTTGACACTCACCTCCAGTATACCACACAGCTTAGTACCTTTGCACCCCACCCCCTATACACAGAATCAATACATATATCTTTTTTTTTTTTTTAAAGAAAGACAGTGGACCAATTTCTTCACATCACAGTGAAGTAACAGGTAGTAAGCTTCCTGCTGAGACTCTAGAAGACAATGTGCCCTTTCCTCTCAACTAACCTGTAACTCAATCAATCAAGCAATCAGAGAAGCTGGGCTCAGAATTAGCAGCAAGCCCATCACCACACATATCAGGTAGAAATGAAAGCCCACGGGTTCCTTTCAACCAAATGGTCTCTAAATTTAACGTTGTCCTGGAGATTGTGCAGGTGCCTCCCAGAAAGAGATTACACCAATGGCTTCTAAACCATCAGGGCTACTCAAAATGTTCTAAGCTGAACCCTCAGCCTCCGCCGATTTTTAAGGTCTCAGCATAGTCTTCCCCACTCTGGACACTAATTTTTAGTTTAGGTTGCCTCTCAAAGAGAGGTTGTCATCCCATAATATTAAGCAGACAGTAAAAGCTGCTTGAGTAGGGAATAGCCTTAGGTTCTTATCAGAAATCACCTCCCTCGAAATCACTGTTTTCTAACCACAATTACAGATTCCTGGAAAGGGCTCCGAGATGTATCTGTAACTGTTTTCCAATATGACAGTGGGGAACTCCTGAAGATGGCAGCAGCACTTTAAATTTCGCCAGCCTCTGAAGGAGGAGCATGCGTCAAGCAAGCAGGGCCAGCATGCTTCCTGCAAGCAGAAACCCAAAGATGCCCGCAGTTGGTCTCAGCCTTTCATTCCCACACCAGCACGTTCAGCCACAGCATCGGATTTCACTTTTACATCTTTGAGCTTTGCACAGTGTAGAATCTGGAGAGAGGAACTTAGAGGTGAAAAAAATGCATGTAGGATCCCCTTTCCATCAAAGGAGAGGGAGGTTTTTGAAACCTTTCAACACCAGCAGCCCTACATACCCTCCCCAGCATGCGGTCCCTCCTGTGAAGCTGAAGAAACACACAAAGGTTGCAGGTCTGCACTGACTTTTTAAAAATGCTATTGCTCTCCACTAGTCAGTAACAGTATGGGTTGAAGAATGAACAAAGTATTCTTTCTGCTTTTTCATTGTTGTTGATAGGAATGCCCATTAAGAAAAATTCATGTTTATTCTATAATTGCAGGAAACAGTAAAAGGCAAAGCCTGTATGGAAGAAGTCTCCATGAATATAAATGAACCTTTCACTTTTGATTTAAAAAGCTATATTCTTCACATAATTTTCTATGCGGAGCTGAAAGGCTAAAATATATTTTCTAAGCTGATTATGACATTTACATTTACAATTATGTTTAACTAAATTAGATATTTAAACAGTATAGGCAATACACATCTATATAAAACTAAAAATAGTGCATGTTTGTATATGTATTTAATAATTCCCTGTCCTGTATCCTATTTCCTCAGGTCACTGTTAAATATGCTTTAAAAAAATTACCAAAAGGGGAGGAGGCATTCTTTACATGTTATTGCAACTTTCCCTAGATCAATAAATGCCAATTATACTCAGGTAATGGCTGCATATTTTTCATGCTGTGGCTGTAACACAAATGATTGAACCACAGTGCTGGGATGGACAGTTTTTTTTTTAAATTTCCAAATGCATACTCTCTATGATTTGATGTAAATGTACATACTGGTCCTTTTATTCCTGCAGATCGGAGTTCCCAAGAGGGAACGCTCCACAGAAGCACAGAGGTTTTGTGTAACATGCAATTTAGAAAGCAATCGTGGGTTGCAATATTGCAAGAGTGTTTATCTGCTCACATCCTTTCAGAAACTGATGCTACTGATATTCACCAGTGTTTAAGGTTTTTTTTGCTTGTTGTTTGTTTGTTTTTGTCTTTGGACAAAAATGGTATCTCATTTGAAGTTTTGTTTTTCTTGCAAAGTTGCCTAGCTTGGTGTATAAATATGTATACCCAGAGTTCCAACTGCTTGACTGTACAGCTTATTCATTGTTTGATCTTAATAGATTAACATAATTTCTCTGTGACTCAGTCTCATCATTCCCTCTAAAAACGGGAAAATGATAGTTCTTGCCACATAGGATTATTATTGGGATTGACTGAGCTCCTAGTCATAAAGACTTAGAATGATGCTTGGTGCTTCGGGCAGTGCCTGATCCTTGGTGAGCACTGAGTTGGCTAAATGAATGAATCCAGTAATAATGAATGCCTCTGTACTGGTTACTTCTCTTGTTTCCTGACAAAATACTTGACAAAAAGCAACTTAAGAGGGAAAGGTTCATCCTGGCTCACAGTTCAAGGGGATACAATGTATCATGGTGGGGAAGCAGCTGCAGGAATAGGAGACTTCTAGTCACAGAGCATCCATAGTCAGGAAGCAGAAGGAGAGCAAGAAGTAGGAGCTGTCTAAAAGGCCTCAAGGCCCAACCCCAGTGACACACTTCCTTCAGCATGACTTACCCTTAAAGGTTCCACAACCTCCCCAAACAATACTACCAGTTGGGGACTAAGTATTCAAATTCATGAGCTAATGGGGACCATTTCACATTTAAATGACAATAATATTGTCTTATGCTTATTAAATATTTGCATTTATTTTGCTAAATATGAATGTCAAAATGTTAATTTTCAGTGTAAAAAACAAAGTATTAGGATTTTTAATTTTCCTTAGAAAGCACTGCAATTCCAGATCCCTAACTTCCTTCTTTAGTAAGCCCTATGGCTTATAAATGCCAGACATGTGAGCTTTGCCAAAACATTTGAATGTGAAGGAAAATGTTAACGTTTTTGGAAAATAGGAGCATCATTTTCTAAATAAAGAACATTCGAGGATGAACTACTAATGATATTTTTTAAAATGATGAAATTTTCGTATCCAATAGGCATAACCTTAGCTTACCTAGATAGAAAATTAGATCTATTGCTGGAGAGAAAGGAAGAGAAAAGGAGAGGAAGAGGAGGAGGAGGAGGAGGAGGAGGAGGAGGAGGAGGAGGAAAGGTGGTGGTGGTGGTGGTTAGAAGGCTATTTATTGAAAGGGGGTTAATTATCATGGGTGAAAAGTAATCCTTTTGGGATCTTGGGTGCCAGGTAGCTTAGCCTTCTCTGTTGAGATTTCTAACCACGTCTCTCTTCTCCATGGGTTGTTTTTCACTTGGATTTGTCCTTGATAAGCACGCTTGTATTATTTATCGGAAGCATAAATCTGAAAACATCCAGCATCAGGCTTCCTTAAATGTCAGAGACAACTATTTCTTGTCTTTTTCCTCTTGGCTTTTATTACCGACATTCCTTTTTATGTTTTGTGCCCCCCCCCCATCTCTTTTATACAATAGAAGGATAGATGTTCTTTGATCAGATTTATTTTTATCTGTTTTGGTTAAATTAAAATTTGAATAGTTATATTCTATTTTAGAAAGGTGCCAGATGCAACGTGTGTGTTTGTGTGTGTGTGCGTGTGTGTGCGTGTGTGTGCGTGTGTGTGCGTGTGTGCGCACACGTGTGCACGCGCACACGTGTTGGTAGAAGGTTAAGAGAATAGACTAAAGCCGGGCGGTGGTGGCACACGCCTTTAATCCCAGCACTTAGGAGGCAGAGGCAGGTGGATTTCTGAGTTCGAGGCCAGCCTGGTCTACAAAGTGAGTTCCAGGACAGCCAGGGCTATACAGAGAAACCCTGTCTCAAAAAACCAAAAGAGAGAGAGAGAGAGAGAGAGAGAGAGAGAGAGAGAGAGAGAGAGAGTCATCTTTTAGACTAAAAGATGAAATGTAAGAGATGAAAGGAAGGTAGAGTGTCTTATTTCATTTCCCTGTTGCTGTGATAAAATATTCTGACAAAGTAAACCTAAGTGAGAAAGAGTTCTATTCTGGCTCATAGTTCAAAAATGTTGAGGGCATGATGTCCGTGTGCACACCATAAGTACTAGGAAAACCAGGAAAGTTAAACACGTAGGCCTCTCTTCAAAGTCAGGAGATGTTCACCTGTTTTGCACCCAGAATGCTGGGAATGGATGTGGTCTCCAGCCTGGTGATCTTTGCTGTCGGTAGGGCCATGCTTCACCACCTTTATGTTTGGTTATCCTAAACATCCCCCTTGGATCTTGAGCTTTGCTTCTCAGTCCATAAAACCCATCCTTATAAGAGATGTCGAATGCAGTTCACAACACCCTAAGTGACCTCTGTGTTATCTTAGGGTCAGGTCAATCACAATGCTCACAGGAATTGCTGACCTCAGTCATTCCTCCTAAACCCTTATGTTGAGCATGTTTCTGAGTCAACAGAATCTGTGGAAGAGATTCCATATGTAATCTCTTTATGGAAGAGGCCGTATGTACTTTGTAAAGAGTTCAATGTAAATGCTTAAACTTTGTTGTACACACAGGACCAAGTTAATTATCATCAGGAAACTTTTTTTCCAAAATTGTGCTATGCTTAAATATGGCTAAAATAAGCTGCCTGGTGTCAGCCTCTTGAACCAGCCTAGCTAACTATGTCGTGCTGAACTGGATTTCCTTCTTGTCTCACACAGGTGGTGGCCTTGCCAGCTCTGGTAGTTGCAGAAACCCTACCTGAAGGAACAATCAACCATCATGGGGAAGAAAGGTCACCAGGACCTTGAAGCAGCTGGACACATTTCATCCAACAAAGACTAAGGAATGTATGTTATTGCTCAGTTCCCTTTCTCCACTTACACCGTCCAGGATTCCATCCAGGGAATGGTGCCGCCCACAATATGCAAGCCTTTCCAACGAAAGTCAATCAAGATAACTCTGCACAAGCATACCCTGAGGTTCATCTTTCAGGTGATTACAGACTCTGCCAAGTTGATAATTAACAGTAATCATCACACAACACAGGATTTCAGAACTATATCCCATCACTGCGTAGCGCCCGCCTCGCCGATAAGGAAGACGCCACACACGATGAATTCTTCTGACACGAGGTTTATTACAGCTCTTTTAGGTTGCAGGCGAGAGGGCCCCGAACTGCAGAAAGGCGGTTGCTTATATAGCCCCAAAAGTCCCAGCCCCCGGATCCTGGATGGTCAGTCAGTGCTCGGAGCATGTCATGTCTAATCTGGATTGGTCCCTGGCGTAAGCCTAAATTAGCATGAAAGGCGCGCGTGGCTCGTGCATGCCCACTAGCATCCAGGCCTTATGTGAGGAACCCGGAAGCAGTCGCCGCGTTACGGCGATTGCGGCTCCCAACATCTCCCCCTTTTTTTATTACTTAAAAGGCAATCCAACTAGATCATGCCGATCAGCTTGCTGATTCAACAGCTTGAGCGATCGAGGCTAATCCACATGGGAGACCCTATGGGCCTGTACTCCCGTGCAATGGGAACCTGAGCCCTGGGAGGCACCATAGGACTATTAGCAGACTCTTAGTGCAATGGGAACCTGTGCCCTTAAGAAGTCCTGCATGATAGTGTCTCATTGCCTGAGAATATTTATCCAAACTTGGGGGGATGCCCCTTGTTCTAGTGCGGCAAGTGCTTGAACCATCATGCAGCGATCTCGATGCCTCTGTTGACGTAGCCTGAGGACCATCCAGATACAGAACACGACTCCTATGCACAACATTGACCCAAAGATCCCTGTTCCAACCCACTCTTTGAAATAGGAAAATGCAGAGGAAAAGCCAGAGGAAAGCCAGCCACCAAGATCTTTAGCAAAATTAACGTCCACCCATGTGGAATTAATACGGGTGACTGCTTGTCTCAGTCGAATCAGGGTCTTGTCAAATTCTTGACTCCAGTTGGTCTTGAGCTGTAAAGATAATTCTTTTGACAAATTAGCTGCAGCTGTAAAATTATCATATAGTACAGAGGTCACACAGAGTCCTGGCATTTTTATTTCACATCCCAATTGTGCCAATTGCCATAAAATATCAATTTGTTCTTGTAGGAGGTCTATTCTTTGATTAACTATCATAAGACCTCCTTTTAGTTGATTTTCTACAGTGACTCTGGTATCAATGGCTTCTGTTAGAGCGGCTGAGAGCTCATTAACCGCTGCCGCAGTCTGCGTGGTGCCTGATAAAGCCAGGGCGAAGGTAGTCATCGCCGTAGCAACTGCCGCTGTCGCCATAATGGCAACAATGGCGGCTGTGACGCCAAAATCTCTCTTTTGTCTAAATAAGGACAAAGTATTAGGTGCTTCGACTGGAATGGGGACAAATCTTGGCAATCTAACAACTACAGCATGACTACTTTTATTACCATTCCAGCAAAGGGTATAATTACAGCTATTACTATCATTACAATTAGAGGAATTGGAAATTATCCAAACAAATGGAGGCCAAACACAAACTGGAGTAGCGCTGACCAATTTCCTTGTCTCTTCAACTATCTCACCTGTCAGCCTATCTTGCATTATATCGTGTCGGATCTTCCCTTTAGCCACGCTTCCTCCCAACAACATAGACATGAGCGTTAGATCAGTACAACTGCCCCCAGAACCACATAATAACCATGTATCAAAGGGGTCCGTCTCATAACTTAGGGGGTCCATAGTAGTAAAATTTCCAAAACCTTCAAGAGGAGAGAGGGTGAAGTGACCATTAGGGAGCCATTGTGCCCTGTGACTTTGGCATCCTGTCCAAGGAATGAGACTCCGATCTACTGAGCCTCCACGGCAAAAGGGAGCATACTGGGGTTGTGTCACCCAGGATGATAGTCTATCTGCCCCCTCAAGACTATTAGTTGGGTTCTTAGTAGTAGGCCACCAACCAAAAAGGATTGTGGCATTAGCAATCAAGAGAGTCTTGTTAACCTTTTCTATTTTCTCCAATTGTGCATAGGAATAGTTACCTAAACGAATACAAGGATAATCTGAGCTGTTATTAATGGTAAAGCAGAGGCTACCATTTAAAAATGGGTTATCACTTAGGTTGGTCGCCACTGCGGATGAAACATCTAAGGGAAGGTATGGTAGACCTAGTGACTCATTGGTGGTAAAGAATCTGGGAAAAACTTGTGTATTATACATCACCAGCAGTGGTATGGGTAGTGTTGTCACTATCCCCCACTTGACTTCCGTTTTGGCAATTTTCAGGGTCATCATCATCAGAACAAGGAGCTGGATCTTCATCTGTGGTCTGCACATCTTTTATTAATCTTGTCAGACGCGTGGAGACCCAGATCGGCTGTTCTTGATCCTGTGGAAAAACACAAGCAGCTCCCCTGGATCTTATTAATACTGGATCCGGGCCTTTCCACGTGTTAGAGAGAACATCCTTCCACTTAACCATGGATTTTTTCTTTTCAGACACACTATGCCTGTCTGCTGCTGAGTTTCCCTGAGCATCCAATTTTTAAAAATTTATAGTGAAGAGAGTAAAGGATATGGAGGCCTTAGGTCCCTTGGGGCCTATTCCCCCTTTTGTTTTTGTAAATGGGTCTTTAGAATTCCATTTGCTCGTTCGACAATGCCTTGTCCTTGTGGATTATAGGGTATGCCGGTGGCATGTCGGACACCCATTTGTTGACAAAAATGTTGAAAGGTTTTCGAAGTATAAGCTGGTCCATTGTCAGTTTTTATTTGGAGAGGCTTACCCCAGGCAGCCCAAGCTTCTAGGCAATGGGCAATTACATGGGATATCTTCTCTCCTGTCATGGGTGTGGCATGAGTTATTCCAGAGCATGTGTCCACTGACACATGTACATATTTTTGTTTACCAAAGGAGTTATAATGAGTAATATCCATTTGCCAAATGTGAAGGGGCAACAATCCTCTGGGATTAACTCCCAGGGAAGGAGCGACGCGAAAAGTAGCACAAGACGTGCATTGGAGTACTATATCTCGAGCCTCCTTCCTGGTAATGTTGAATTTTAATCTCAAGGTATGAGATGGAACATGATAAAGATCATGAAACTCTGTGGCTTCTTGAATCTTACTAAAAGTCAAAAACATATGCTTGGTGCCTTGGTCTGCCATGGCATTAGCGGATGACATGGGCCCAGGAAGTAAAGTATGGGCCCTCATGTGTTGTATATAAAATGGTTGTTTTCTGGACCTAATAATTGATTGAATATTTTGGAATATAGTGGCAACTGTACTTCTAGAATGGATAAAATCAGTCGCCTCAAGTTGACTAACCGCACGCACAACATAATGTGAGTCAGAGATTATATTTATTGGCATTAAGAATCTTTCAAGTACTGTTGCCACAACAGCACATTCAACTAACTGCGGAGAAGTGTAATTAAATTGTATCTGAACGAGTTGATTATTAACAACATAACACCCCATGCCTGTTTTTGACCCATCTGTATAAATATCCAAAGCTCCAGCTATGGGCATATTTTGAGTAATTTTTGGAAAAATAAAAGGATGGGCCTTGATAAAGGAAATTAATGGATGTTTAGGATAATGATTATCTATATCTCCTGGGAAGAAACACTTAAGAATGGCCCATGAATCTATTGTACCAAATAACACTTGTAATTGACTATATGTATATGGACAAATAATAATATTAGGATAAATTCCAAAATGAATAAGGGCAGCTCGCAATCCTCTCAAAGCTAATTCAGCTACTAAGGTAGGGTAATAACCCAAAATTTTCCTTGGGGAACTGTGATGATGTATCCAAAGAAGAGGTCCCTCTTGCCATAATACACCTGTTGGGAACATTGGGGAAGGAAGGATACACAATTGAAATGGCTTGCCTAATTGTATTCTAGTCAGTTGTGCCGATTGTATTGCCGTCTCAACTTTATCCAGAGCCGAAGAGGCCTCTGAGGTAAGGGTTCTGGGTGAGGTGATTTCCGCCTCACCTTCAAGAATCTTAAATAATGGCAACAATTCTGCAGTGGGTATTTTTAGGAAGGGCCATACCCAATTAATATCTCCTAACATTTTTTGAAAATCATTTAATGTTTTAAGATTATCCCTTCTAATGGTTAGTTTTTGTGGTTTTATAATATTAGGGGTAACAATGGACCCTAAAAATTTACCAATTTCTCCCTCCTGTACCTTCTCAGGAGCTAATTGCAACCCTTTTGCTTTTAAGCATTTATCTAACTCTGCAAACACATCTTGCAGGTTAGTTTTGTCTGGTGAGCAAATCAATATATCATCCATATAATGACATATTTTAATTTTTGAAAATTTCTTTCTAACAGGCTTGATGGCTTTGGACACATATAGCTGACACATGGTAGGGCTATTGGCCATTCCTTGGGGTAATACCTTCCATTGATATCTTATATCTAGTTCTTCATGATTAATACTGGGCAACGTAAATGCAAATCTTTTCCTATCTCTTTTATTTAAGGGGATGGAGAAAAAACAATCTTTGATATCAACTATAATAATCTCCCAATGTTTTGGAAGGGCTGAAAGCAATGGCAGTCCCTTTTGAATAGGACCCATAATTGACATCTGTTTATTAATAGCTCGGAGATCATGTAAAAGTCTCCATTTTCCTGATTTATTTTTTATAACAAAAATTGGTGTATTCCAAGGTGAATGTGAAATTTCGAGGTGCCCTAACTCCTCCTGTTCCTTTACAAGTTCTTTTGCTGCCATCAATTTTTCAGAGGTAAGAGGCTACTGTGGAACCCATACAGGCTCCTCTGATAACCACGGATTGGACAGAGCTTCCTCAGCGGCCCCTAGGAAAAACCCAATCCTTTTTTATCCTGTTTTTCAATGATTTCTATAGGGTCCATTCTCCCCTGCAAACATTTCCCAAGGCCTTTTCCTGGAACACATCCCATATTCCTCATCATATGCTGGCTTTGTATTGAATAATCATTGGTTAATTTAAAATCCATTTGTTTTAGTATATCTCTTCCCCAAAGATTAATTGGAAGAGGAATAACATATGGTATCACGGTACCTCTCCTGCCTTCTTTATCTGTCCAAGTCAGGGTCTTAGAGCTGATTCTTGGAGCCGACTGATATCCTAGGCCCTGTAGCAGTTGCGAGGATTCTTGTACTGGCCATGTTAAAGGCCACCATTTGGCAGCTATAATAGATGTATCTGCTCCAGTATCCAATAATCCAGTGAATGGTTTCCCTTCTATCATTAACTCCAATGTAGGTCTAGCATCTAGGTCAAGGGAAACAAAGGCATGTGAGGGTCCTGTAGACCCGAAGCCTTGAGCACCTCTCTCTCCATTTTTTCTAGAAAACATATTATGTAAACTTGGAAGAACGAGCAATTGAGCAATACGATCTCCCGGTGCAATGGAACAGATTCCTCGAGGGGATGAACACATAATTTTTACCTGTCCTGTATAATCTTGATCTATAACCCCTGGGTGTACAATCAATCCTTTGAGTATGGTGGAGGATCGTCCTAGTACTAATCCTACCGAATTATTAGGTAACGGACCTTTAAAGTCTGAAGGAATAGGTTGACACCCCATAGTTGGGGTTAGTACTGCTCTGGCGGTGGCACAGAGGTCTAATCCTGCTGACCCTGTTGTTGCTCTTTGGGGCTCTCCCTTCTCTGTTTGTTCATGACCCCATATATTCTCGGGCCCTGGGGATGGGGGCCCTGCGGGCCGTTTTTTGACGGTTCACTTAGAGGTTTACCTTGTTTGTCCTTTTCTGACCTGCACTCACTGGACCAGTGTTTACCTTTATTACATCTGGGGCAAATGCCCGGTGGCTTCCTTATCTGAGTCTTATTCCTGCATTCTTTCTGGAGATGTCCAGGCTTGCCACAATTGTAACACTTCCTAGATGATTTACGTTGGGCAGCAAGGACTGCCACTGCCAGTCCTGAATTGGAAAGCGGTCCTCCTATCTCTCTATAAGCTTTCATCCAGGCATTAATCCCTTTTGCTTTCCAGGGTGTAATTGCATTTCTATATTCCTTCGTACACTGCTCATAAACTAATTGTTCTATGAGAGGCATAGCCGTATCTGGATCACCAAAAACTCTGCCTGCCGCTTCCATCATTCTTGCTACAAAGTCTGAAAAAGTTTCATTTGTCCCTTGTATAATCCTTGTCAAATTACCTGTTACCTGTCCTTTATTGGGCAGACTTTTCCATGCCTTAACGGCAGCTTTATTAATCTGCTCATAGACTTCACCCGGGTAATTGATCTGATTAGCCGCCCACTGACCCTGTCCTGTAAGCATATCAAGAGACCATTGTGGATGCTGCTGAGCAGCATTTTGTCTTGCCTGTGAGGCACAGAGATCTTGATATATGGACTTCCAATCCAGGTATTGTCCCATAGTTAAGCATGCCTTGACAGTATTGTACCAATCCTCGGGTGTCATGGCGCTCGTGGTGAGTCTTTCTACCAACGCCTGCGTGAAGGAGGCGTTGACACCATAGGTTTGGACTGATTCTGCTAAAGTCTTAAGTTGTTTTACATCTAATACACTATACTGTCTTACTTGGTTAGCATCTTCCCATACAGGAAAAGCTGCTTTAATCTCTTTTCTGACCTCATCTGGAATTAGTGTGGAACTACCTGTTTTTGGGGCTTCCTGCATCTTTTGATCTTTGGTTCCCTTTTTCTGTTTACTATGCTGTCTAGGTTCTATCATTTCTAAGAGCGGCGCTGAAGGCGTGGCGCCTGGGGCATAGGGCGGATTCGGCCCATATCTCCCTGACTCATATTTGGCTGCTTCCTTCTCTAGTTCCTGCTCATCTTCCGAGTCTAACTCTAGTGTTTTGTTTTTTGACCTAACTCCTACTTCTTGTTTCTGCCTCTCTTCTTCCTCAAAGGACGTCTCCTCTGAGGAGGTATCTATCTTTAGTTTTTTAAATTCATCCAGGGCTGGATATAACCCTCGAGGTTTCTCATTTATCTCCTTTCTAGGCTTTTCCTTTTTCCTTGGAGGCTTCCTTCTCTCGGGGCCTCCTCCCTTTTCTGCTTCTGATAAGCTATCCTGATGTTCAGTCAGGGCCTTCTGTCCCTCCTTAAGTGTATCCTGGCATTTCTCGTCCTCTATGCATGCTCTGATCATCTTATAAATAGGCCATGTCCCTGGGTGCAATTTTCCTCCCTCCTTTTCACTAAGCAAGTCGCCTCCGAGTTTAGCCCACAAGGTCCTAGTTAAGGAACCGGTGATCACAAACCACGGTGCAACATGATCAACTTCCTTTAAAAAGTTACAAAGCACCCTCTCTGGAATATGAAGCTTCCTCTGTTTAAGCAATGCCTGCACTGCTGCCAGAATCGGCTTCATCTGTTGATTTCCCATGTCTCTTATTTACAGAGAGTGGGGGAGTGTTCACTCAATTATCTACCTGAGAATTACGGTACTCTTGGCAGAAAGGAGTCAAACACTCCTGGCCAGGGACAGAGCAATTTATGCAACAGAAAAACAAAAGAACGATAATCGCCCAGAGGAAAACGAAAGCGCCCACCCAGGCAGGATCAAACATACCTTGCAGAAAAGTGTCCAGACTTCCTTCGCTGTCAGTTCTGAATTCTCCCGATGAGCTGTCGGGGTCCCTCGTAGCGATGTTCTCTGCTGGCTTCCACTGCCCAGGTTTGGCCGTCCCGGGTTTCGGCACCAGCTGCGTAGCGCCCGCCTCGCCGATAAGGAAGACGCCACACATGATGAATTCTTCTGACACGCGGTTTATTACAGCTCTTTTAGGTTGCAGGCGAGAGGGCCCTGAACTGCAGAAAGGCGGTTGCTTATATAGTCCCAAAAGTCCCAGCCCCCAGATCCTGGATGGTCAGTCAGTGCTCGGAGCATGTCATGTCTAATCTGGATTGGTCCCTGGCGTAAGCCTAAATTAGCATGAAAGGCGTGCATGGCTCGTGCATGCGCACTAGCATCCAGGCCTTCTGTGAGGAACCCGGAAGCAGTTGCCGTAGCCATCGCGTTACGGCGATTGCGGCTCCCAACACATCACATCTGTATAATATTTTTAGGAAGCATTACAACTATTTTCTTGACACTTAGAAACAGCAGCAAGTAATGGGAATGTTTGTGGTAATGTGCACCCTGTGTGGTCTCAATTATAAGCATCCTGATTTCCTATCATCAACTTCAACTTTTTAATTACACACACACACACATTTGGTATCTAGATATCAACAGTTCTTCTCCCTCACATCCAGTCTCTTATTCCCTTCATATCTGAACCAATCTTTGCTGCCCTTCGTGTATTTACCTCCCCCTTCAACAGACTGACTGTCTCAGTCTAACTAGGGTGCTAAAGCAAAATACTCTACTCTGTCATTACCACCTGCACACAAGCAGGTTGCAGTCAGTATACCATCTTTCAAGGAAATTCAATATTGGTGTTGATCGTAGGCTTTCTAAACACATCCATAAGGGGGGAATGGTATGAGAACAGGTATAAAAGACAAAGTTGGCCCTTTTCCTGCAGAAAAGTACAAAACATTTAAAATGTTCAAAGCCAAAATTGGTGATACTGTAAACAGACATTCTGTAAAATAGCAAAACAGACGGTTAATTAGTATATTTAAAGCTGTACAGACTTAGCACATGAGGAAACAGAAGACATCATCAGGTTTCTGTGGAAGAATTAATAAAATCAATGTCGATAGGCTACCAACTATTTGTCAGTTTAAATCATTTAAATTTTCTACAGGAATATTAAAGATTAGAATTACATGAGGAATCATACAGCTTAGAATTCTCAACTCCCAGTTAAGTACAAAAGAAGGCAATGTGTGGATCTTTACAAGTGAAAAGTATTTAAACCATTAATAAAGCATGTACTTTGCCTCAGGATGCTGAACACTTCTGTATCTTCAACTTCCTGAGCTGTATTCTCAGCACAGAGAGGATCTGCTGGGAGGGTACAGGAAACAGGTGCGTTGCAGCGAATGGTTTTCTCCGTCTGGTCACTCCAGTGTCTCTCATCTGGAGCTCTGGAGTGTATAGTGCATACTTCATGATTCACAGACCTGGCTGGCTGTCACCTCCGATGCTGATTACCTCTTGGACTTTGATTGTTCTCTGTTCCTGCTTCTACATCCTCCAAGTGCAGGTCTACCATCCAGGGCTGTGCTTTTGAGACTCAAAGCACCTGAGCAGTAGAGATATGTGTGATGCCATTTTCATGACGCCTGTTACATTCTAGAAATAAGATCCTTGGTCTTGACCTGTTGAAAGGTCAACAGACATTGTTTAAGTTGAAGGAGGCTGAGGGTGGTAGCATTCTCATGCTCAGGCATACAGCTCACCAAATGACTTCATGTCAGGGGACAGCAGGGCATCTGCAATGCTAGCTAGCTAGGGACTATGGTGCTTTCTGGGAATAAAGTCATCTTAGTTTTCAGTACACTTTGGATACTTTGCTCTGAGAGCCACGGTGGCTCTCCTATTCTTACCTGACTGCTGTGTTTGTATACCAAGAGAGGCAGCTTCTTGTGCTGAGTTCATTACTCTAGGGACAGGATGTTATTTTAGACATTAGGTGTGATTATCACTATCTCAAAAAAAAAAAAACCTCACTTCCTCTGACCCCAAACCACCCTCTAGCTACTTCTCTATGTGCACAGTCTCATTCCAGTAGCTCCAAAAGAATTTCATCTGTCTTGCTGATTCTCTCTGCTGCTCATTTTCTCCCTGAGCCCAACCCTTCTGATTTTCCTTTCCTACCCATCAGGCAATGGTACCACCATCATCCCTGTGATAACTGTTGTGGTCATCTCTGCTGCTGTTTCTCTTTCTTTGTACACATACAGTGCATTAGGAGACTCCCAAGATAGCATCTTTTTAATAGTCACAATTGTTACCCTTGACACCTCCACAAGTCCGTTAATTATCCATCCCATCGTTATTAGCCATCTCCATCCCTCATCAGGACTCATTGACTTTGTAATTGTTCTCCATGCATCTACCTTTAATCCGATCTCCAGGACACACCCCATGGAAAACCCCTTTTAAAATATAGATCTACTTCTGACATACCTTCGCACAAATACCTAGACTCTCATCTTGCTCTAAGCAAATTCAAAATCCAGAGATTCTCACTGTTGCCAGTGGGCTTCCACACCATCTAGCTTTCTGCCACCTCTTTAATCCCCGGACCACCATAGTCCCCCTTCTCTCACTGCTCAAAGCCAGTGATCACTTGACTCTTCCTTGAACATACTAAACGTCCTCCAGCCTCATGGATGTTGTTCCTATTTCATCCTTTGCTTGGGGCATGCTGTTGTTCCCCACATCTAAATGACTTGTGCCTCAGATGAAGTGCTATGTCATGACAAAGGCCCCCAAACCATGCAGTGTAATATGACTACCCTTCTCACCTCCATCCTACTGTGCTTCCAAGCCTGGGTTTTATTCGTTTATGTTACTCAGCACCACCTGACACACTTATATTCTCTCTCTCTCTCTCTCTCTCTCTCTCTCTCTCTCTCTCTCTCTCTTCCTTTTTAACTCTCCACAAGAACAAGGCCATTGATTAATTTCTATTTTTCACTTCTAGTTATCGGGGGACAGGGACAGTGCCTGCAATCATAAATGAATTGAAGTCAAATCCAATCAGCCTGGCTGCTGAGCCTATAGCTTCTTTACAGCATAAGCTTTAGGCTCATCTTGGGAGTGGCTGGCTGATGACACTGACTTGAGCCAGATAACAAAGGCCAGGGCACAAGTGTGAGAAATACAAGCTTGAAGATGACAGTGGCATAGATTGCACCAGAAAGAAAGAGTTCCAGATGGGGTCAAGGTGTTCTTTGTGCCACTTTTTGGTTGGCTTGGGCTCTCTCTCATACAACAGCATGAAGTGGAGGGCTATTTACAGTGTGTTGTCTAGTTCTGCTAGGCTTAAGGTACATGAGTACCGTTTTCATGATTGCTGCTGAATTTCAGATACGACATCTTTAATGAGTTACCATCTGAGTCAAAATGTTCACATTTTGTACCTGGCTAAAATCACCACAGGCTATTGGATGTTCTGATTTTGAAAAAGAAGCAGATGTTTACAGTGTCCTCTACTTGAGGAAAGAACAAGTTAGTCCCAGGTCATTTTCAATTAGATTTCTCAGCATTCTGAATCCTTATGCAAACAGATAAGTTTTGTAGGCAGCGTATTTCTAGTCAGAAACTGACAACCAGACCAGGCAACCAGCCATGTAGTCCCTCTGATGTTTCCCAACCAGGTTTAGAATTAGTTAAGGGTGATTATGTCAATATTATTGGAAGTCAAGGATTGGGAGTGAAGCTTGATGCTTTTCCGAGTAGATATCAAAGGTCTTGTCATTACTACTTTTAACCTGGACATCAACAAACCTTTGTTTGTATGGTGGGTTACAGCTGTTGAAGCATGACACACGACACATTTGCATTTCTTTTTATTCTTTATTTCTTTCATTTTCTATTATTATTATTACATTATTATTACTAAAGGCAAAGGCTTTAAAGGCTTTTTTAAGTTGATTTTCCCCCTTTGTCTGTTTAACAGCTTTGAATCCTTTACTTATATAGACTAAGCAGTAGTTCAAAAATACGAAATTGAGTTGGACAACAAATACATAGACATGGCCATTGAATATTGAGACTACAGACAACAAAAGCAGGTTTGCTAAAGCCGAGCTATTAAGTGGATAATTTCAAATATGTATTTTTCTTATATTAATGCTATTGTAAATCTGACAACTCATCTTAGAAGCACTTAGATGGTTGCAACAATGAATAAGGAGAAAGGGATCGAGAACTGAGTAAGAAAGTTCCTACAGATTTGGCCTGAATTTTTTTCTGCTAGACAGAGTCTAACTGATGAACCAGAGTCTTGGGGACAGTACGGTTAGCTATTTTATTTTCGGTTCCCAATTAAAAGTTATAGTCCCTGTACAATGATTTTTGATTTAAGATGCTGGGTAAATGATCCTAACCTCTGTGTCTCATTTACAATCTGACATTGTTTGGCTCCATCTCTCCAGGAAGGTTACTTGGGAAAATAGCCGATAGCAATGCTTAGGAAGTGAAATGCTATATAAATGTCAAAATCAATGACCACAGAGAGTGGGGGTGGGGAGAGGTAGGCTGCCTTCTCTGCCTAACAGTGCTGTGTGTGGTTTGACCTCCAGGAAAGTCATCTTGTTTGTGAGTGTCTGAGCATGTGTGCATACACTTAAGCGCTCATAGAATGTAGACTTGATCATTTCTCAAGTCAGGTTTTGTCTTTATCTCAATATCTTGGGGAGTTTATAGCTGTCAAGTCAATAACATTCAAATTTGTAAGATAAAGGCAGGTTTTATTTTTCCTTCTTCATCTGGGTTTAGATACATAGATAGATGGAAGCATGGAGTTTTCTTTGTCATTAACCAACTTTAAAGGCAACTTCAGTGTAATAAGCTGTAGCTGAGTGCTCCCAGTCCAGTCAGCCTCTCTCTGCTTGAGTGCAGGCAAGAGTAATTCACTCTCAGCAGGAAGCAGAAAGGGCATGCACCATTTTCCTAAAAATCCTAAGTAAAAGCCACATGTGACAGGCAGTGACATCTCCCTCCCCACCCCTTAAGACACTTTCATAGCAAGTTTGTGGAGAACATCTCTCAACTGTTGTGTTTTAGTGTGTGGATTCAGTTCCCTGGAGGGATTAATCCTGGAATAGCTGTGGCTCCCCTCCCAGCAAGATCTCATCCTAATTTTGCATTCAAGTGTTACTTCCCAGAAAAAAAAAAAAAAAAAACGGTCCCAGACCAATTAGGAAGCTCAAAGTTAATTGTAGCCAAGTCCCAAATATTAGAAGAAACCAGGATCTAGTTTCTTAATGTAAAGATATCATTTGAGAAAATTCAGTTCTCCTTTGAGATCATAAGTGAACTGTATGATTTTTGGTTCTTTCAAATTCTGCTACAGTTGATTTCATTTCTATGCAAACCACTGGGAACAGCAGAAACAGAAGTGCAGGTGAACACCCCATTCCTGAAATGTTTTCATATGTAGGAGAAGGCTTCTCTGGCAAGGACATGGCAATGTTTGGCAACATCCTCATTGCAAAATAAATCTGGGCTCATACATAATCTTGAGTCTACACAGGTCTTCGTCTGTTGCTGTATTAAGTTCTGTCTGAGACAAACATTTCACACATTATTCCTTTTTGCCTGGCTCTTGGCCTTGGAGAGCACATGAAGAAAGATTTTTAATTGCATGCACATTCGTTGCAAAGCCGTCTCGGTCTGCTCTGAGTCTGCACTTGCCCCGCCCTTTGCTGTGCATGCTCCTTTTCTAAGACAACCTTGCATGTCTTTGTCCCTATAAGATTTCTCTTCTTGCACCTGTCGCCTGTGATCAGGAAAAAACTACTTTGTGTTCACCTGCCATTCAAAAGCGGGTACAATGGTTCAAAGTCTCCCCGCTTTTACTCTTCTTGGAGCATCTGCTACCCTTAGACAGTCTTTACACAAACTTCGCTACTTTCCCACCGCTTTGGAGGAGAAAGCGCTCTACAAGAAACCGTGTAAAATGACTGGCATGTGCTTACTCCTGAGGCCTTCTTTCAAAAGAAAAAAACTCCTGTTTTTTCTTTCATTTATAGCTGCATGGTTCGTCACTTCTGAATGTGAGTGGAGATCAGGTCTAATTATACATCTCGTAATATCATTGCCAGCATTCAGTGTGTTGCCTTTTATAAGGAGTAAGAATAGTGAAACTATTTTTGGCACTAGTTGGGCACTTGTGTGAAAAAAAACAGAAGAAGGAGGCAGCATTTTTCTTGAGTCTTAAAAGGCCACAAGATACTCAGGGATCCAGGTTTTTTTTCTCTCATTTATATCCCCTCCCCCTCTCTCCTAGTTTGTGTATTACTTGATTTATTTCAACATGAAGGAGAAAATTCTGTTTCCATCTGTGTGGTGGTTTCTCCTGGGTGTGGACAGAAGACATGGCTTCTAGAAGCTTTGATAGAGCCATCCTTTAATGAGCTCTGTGAACTTCTTCAATTATTAGGGATGTTTCCAGACACCCCCAAATAAGCATACTCAGCAGAAGCACCTTTAGACTTAACGTGTCTTCCACCCAGGGAAACCATTAACCACGCTCTTTCACCTCTTCCATAAAATCGGACCTGTCTCTGGCCTGGGCTTGAGGAACTGATATTAGTCCTCTAAACTTGCTTACTCATTGATTCATTTAGCTTAGTTTTTACTCAACCGGAGCAGATGTTGCTAAAGTTTTGCTGAAGTTGACTGAAACAAAACACAAATTCAGTAACTCTTCAGAGGCCCGTGGTACCGGGAGAGTGTGAAGGGCAGGGGAACAGGGTTTCTCACAAGCCTGCCTCTTCCTGAGGCCCGTGTCTGTTTCTTATGTCTATGTAGTTAACAAGCTCCAGTGTTGATCTCAGCTGGAGCTTGGAGGGTGATGCGTGCAGCTAGGACAAGGACTGCCAGGCTATGGCTGGTGTGGTGGGAAAGGAAAGTGATCAACTGAGCAGCGGGGAGATGAATGTTTATTTCAAAGTTCACCAATGAAAAGACCAATAGCATGGGACTGTATCTGAGTTAAACTGAGGAGGAAAAAAAAGTACAGCTAGGAAGTATCAAGTATAGTTATAAACCTTTTACTTAAAATGATCACTTTTGAACATCTTACTCACGCTGCTAGGCGACGAGGCGTAATAATGGAGGAGTTTCTGATGCAGGACACTTCCTGGGAAAGAAGCAACCAGGTCACACACTGCCAAATAATTTTCTAAACAGTGTATTGTCAGGGTTTTTGTTGTTGTTGTTGTTGTTTTTCATTTTGTTTTGTTTTTATCTAGATGGTAGAAGAATGATAGCATTTAAGCAGCCCAGAGCCCTTGACAACTATCTAGCTGATAACAGAGAATTCACACAAAGGTTTGGAAAGCAGAGAAGGCTGTGAAAAGGGTTGGCTGGGAGAGCATTTGGGAGGAGATAATGAGAAGAGCTATCAGATGCCCTCATGGGTATTCCTACATAGAGCATCTCTTGGGATCCCTGAAAGGGAGGCCTGGTTATCTTCGTTGTATAGATTGTACATCCGACTATCAGAGAAAAAAAGCAGGTTTTTTTTTCAAGACTTTCTTGTTCACCGGTGGCAGAGCTGAGATTTGCACTAGTCAATCAAATCTTTCCTCTGTACCCCTTTGCCTTGGGCTGGTGCAGAAAGATGCATGCAATTTATCTATAAAGTAGGGAAGCTTGGGACCTGGAGAGGGGCCTGAGGAGAGGGGAAGGTGACTAAATACTATTCCTCACCATACAGCCCACGTCTGTGAAGGTGGGGGGGGGTGACCAGTGTAGACAGGATCATCCAGCCTACATTCATAAGCCCAAGCCTCCGGCCGCTAAATTAATGCTCTTTTCACTATGCTTTAGCAATAAAATATTTTATTCCACAGTTGGAATAAAAGATAATAGGCCTTAAAATGTGGAAGCATAACACACTGTGAATCAGTTTGTTAATGAGAGGGCTGTGATGGAGGAAGTGCTGAAAGGCCAGGTCCTCGAGGAGTCGGGGAGGAACTGAGCACAGACACATTTACTCCCGCTTCTACCCCAGGGTGTGTGCTGTCTCCTCCCCAGCAGTCTGCACACGTATACATGTGTTGGTACACAACTGGACCCTTCTGGGAGGTATTTCCTGCCCTTTTTGATGGACCCACTTGCTCTGCAAAGCCAATGCCAGTTGTGCTAGCTTTCTTTATCTTGTCATTAGCAACATTATTTTCCATTTTCCAGCTCCTGAACAGCCTCCCTCCCTGCAATTCCCCCTCCAGGCTTGCTAAGCCAGTCTGTGGATGTGTCCCTACCACAAGTAGACTATGATGATTCTTTTTTTTTTTATTTAAAGATTTATTTATTTTATTTCTATGAGTACACTGTAGCTGTCTTCAGACACACCAGAAGAGGACATCAGATCCTATTACAGATGGTTGTGAGCCACCATGTGGTTGCTGGGAATTGAACTCAAGACCTTTGGAAGAACAGTCAGTGCTCTTAACCACTGAGCCATCTCTCCAGCCCGACTATGGTGATTCTTGATGAAGTGAACTTTTGTCATCCTGTCTAGGCTTGGTGTCTACTAGCTGCAGTTGTGTCTGGCCCTGAGTTTCTCCCATTCCTGAGCACTGGTTTATTTCCATGGATGTACTCTCTTTCAACTCCAAACAACCTCTATCTCCCAGGAGCTTCCCGGATGCAGTTTTTACAGGGTCTAATGTTTCCTTCTTACTCCTACTATAATTGATCTGGGACCTGCCATTATTGTTTTGTTCTGGTCAAGTCATTCTTTCCTTCTTGCTGATAACAACCTGTATTGCAATTCCTGGCAAGACATCCAATGGAAGGGTCATGGCCTTTCCTAGTGCTCATATGTGCCAGACTGATCATTTATTCTCATTGGGAATATAAATTTTATACAGATTGACCCCAGAATAAAAAGTGGTTTGAGGTCATTTCCTTCAGTGACTCTTCACTAGTCTTCAGGACTTCATGCTATTGTCCATGAGTTAATATTGGTTTATACTGAAAATAAAGGTTTGGACAAACAGTATGGTAAACTCAGTAAAAGCCATTGTCTCTTGGGAAGCTGATGATGCAGGAACTCTAGAGGTGATAGGTTTACCAATACCAACTTGTACATGTGATATCACAAATGGATTCAGAACAGATTCAGAATGTTCAGTCACTTAACCATGGGCAGAGCTAATGAGTCACCAAAGCTTACCTGGAATTCATCCTTGCCAATCCCCTAGAAAATGCTCTGAGAAGATCCATTTTCAGACTTGTTCTGGAAGCCATGTCTGCATGACTTATGTTCTGCCACCATAGAGATTCTCCTGGCTGTGACAGGATGCTAGTCAGTGAAGGTTTGCATGCTGGAGAGGAGGGAGCTTTTCCCACCATAAAGAATAATATGGAGTCCTGCTTGATTCAGTTTATTGGATCCAGAAAGCATGGCTGTCCATAGCTCTGGGTTTGAGACTCTCTGTAGTATGGGTACTTTATGGGCTGTTGAGGATCAGGAACAAACTCCTCTTCTTTAGAATGAAGTTGAAAAGCAATTTATACCCCTCCAATGCACCTAAAGTCTCTCAGTGATTTTTCAGGCCTTCCAACTGTGACCATACTTTTTACAGTTAGCCTGCATCTGAGCAGGAAATGGGTACCAGCACAGGTGACCTGTTCATTCTGGCCCTGAACTCACGATTTTGCTAAAAGGTACATATAGCCTCAAATGGCCAGTCAGCTTCTTTTCCCTTAGCAGTCTGGGCAGGCTTCCCAGGCAGGGAGAAGACTGCTGAGTTACATCAGACATAAATGAATCAATACAAACCAATTCCTTCACAAAAGCAAACCTAATTAGTCACACTGCTGCCGCTAGAATCAACGACTCCTCTATCCTAGCGGCTAACGTATTCCAGTTCCTGCATACAACTCATTCTGACTTCTATTAATGAAAAACACATGTCCACTTTGTTATTGTCAAGTTTCTAAGCCTTGCCAGGTTTGTTTTATAAAAAACAACCAGTAATAGAAACTTTATTATGGTCTTAGAAGGGTTTCCATAGTTTAGAGAAAAGTCAGGCTGTGTGTTTGGAGAGAGAATTCCCATAGGGTTATGACGTCATCCCAGGGAGTGTCTTGCTTGTCTGCTCTGCAAAAGGGAGATGGATGGAAGCAAGGGAACCCTGGGAAGTGTTGCAACCACTCTAGTTAGAACATGCAGTTCCCGTATGCCTTTCCTCTGTATTGTGTCACTGCAGGGTACAAAGTGACACCAGTGAGTGAAATGAGAATGGAATGTCTATGGTGGGTGTTTCTGCAGAGAGCTGAACCCATAGGTTTGCAGTCAAGTTATCCAGGTTCACAGCCTTGTTCTGTGATTCACAAGATATATGAGCAGCCTTAGATAGGTATGTGTGTGTGTGTGCGTGTGTGCATGAGTGTAATCGTGCATGTGTGTGTGTCTGTGTGCATGAGTGTGATCGTGCATGTGTGTGTTTGTGTGTGCATGAGTGCATTTGTGCATGTGTGTGTGTGTGTGTGTGTGTCTGTGTGCATGAGTGCGTTCTTGCATGTGTGTGTGTGTGAATGTGCATGTGCACGAACACGTGGCCATCACTTTTGAGTGTCTTCCTTAACAGTTCTCCACCTTGTTTTTTGAAGCAGGCTCTCTCACTGAACCTAGACTATACTGATTTTCCACTCTGTCTGTGGTCTGCTCTTTCCATCCTAGAGAGTTTCCTGTCTCTCCTCCTCAGAGCTGGCATAACAGTAATGCACCACCACACCTGGCTTTTTACATTGGTGCTGAGGACCCAAATTCAAGTCCTTGGGTTTGCACAGTAGGCACTTTATTGACTGAGACATCTCTCCCACCCCTACTTTACTCTTCAAGCTTCCGTTTCCTTACCTGCAAAAAGAATTCGGTTAATTCTGTATTTCCTGGGATCTAGAATGTCACCATTGTTCTATGTACAACTAAGGTAGAAAAATTGCTGATGATTAAATTATGATAACATTGATTGTAAAACTAATCAACTTTAGAGATGTTAGAATATAAAAATAATAAAACCCACAACATATTGGTGTTGAGGGAACAGCATTCATTCATGGTGCCGATGTGAAGTGAGGTAATTCTCACACATGTCTACCATTCTGTCTGCCACTCAGTAAATGCTAATAAATGATTACCACTATTCCTGCTGGCAGAAGGTGGTGATTTGGGTAATTTCAGCAAATCGTTTAACCCTCTGTGGTTTATTTTCTTCATCTTTAGAATGATTGGATAACCATATGGTCCTGCCACCCAGAATTAGGAAGAAAAACTAATTAAGGAACATTTTTAGGTTCTTAGCAATTCTAAATGGGAGGCACTGTCAACTGCTTCTGTTATTCACCTTCCGTGTCTGAGAAGTGAGAAGGAACACATTCTGTGTGTTTCTTTCTGACTGGAAGCATTTGTCTTTCTGTTGTAATTATTGAAAAATATTTAAAAATTTGTTCTAGCCTCAATGAAACTGATTTTTCATTAATTGTTTGTTTAAAATTTGTATTTTAATATACTCCTTGTTGGATAAGCCTAAAGAAATAATAATTGGTTGTAATGTTTATCAGATATGTGAACCTCTACAAATCTTAAAGGACTGATGGGGTTAATCTCCATTGTATTGGTTGAATGATAAAGAAAAAATAGGTTTCAAGTTATAAAAATTTGTTGAATGCAAGGGAGCTTAATGTGGTGGCATACCCTGCAGCCCTAGCACTTGGGATGCAGAAACAGGAGTTCAAACCTATCTTGAACTGTGCAGTAAGTAAGTTTGGACCACATGAGATCCTATCTCAACAAAACTTCAAAGTCAGCAATTATGCACACACATGTACCCATCCATATATGTGTATACATGCAAGAAATTCATTTAAAACAAGTCTCAGACATTGGTTTCACAGAATCCTGTTAGATGTCCCTTGGATGGCAAAACTATTTAACTTTAAGTTGTTGAGTCTTTAGTATGAATCAGGCTATAGAGATGCCAAGCAATTTAATGCCAAAGTTTTGCCTTTAAAAACCATCTATTCCAACAGGAAATAACAGCACACTGTTTACTACAGAGGTGACATGGGAGTTTCTAGCAAGCACAGCCAGTTTTACCTGGCTAAGCAAAGGAAGTCTTTAAAGGTTATGTTTTTAAAACTGAGAGGCTGGGAAAATATATTGCCTGCGAAAAGAACTATGTTTGCAAAGCCGTGTAATGTTTCATGAAGAACCATGATAACGGTGCAGTGCCCATTTTGTGTGTGCGTATGATGAGATGGGGTTCGGCACACAATGCCTATATGTTTATTGTGATCCTTGCCATTTTAATTATTAAATTGTAAGTTGTTTGTAGCAGAAGTAGCTGCTTTTCTATGTCAGTGACTCCTCAGTCCCAGTGAGGCATTTCTGAATTCAGTGGTGGTCACATTTGGCATACCCCACCGGCTGGTGAAGCTGTGGACCGTAGCTAACCTCTGAAATGGTTTCCCTGTATTAAATGGGATATCTTTCTCCCCCAGATTTTGTGTGGGAGGCTTACACATTTGGTTTGGTAATGAGTTTGCTTTTTGAGCCAAAGAAGAGAAGAGAATGAAGGAAGAGAGAAGGCGTGAGAGGCAATCATAGAAACTTGGAGGTTCAGATCCTCCGAAATGAAAAGGGAGCCTTCGTTTCCGCAGAAACAAGAGAGAAACAACTAACAATCTCAAAGCTCATTACGATTTAACTTTGAGATAGCGCAAAATGACAGTAATGCGACTGCCGAAGCCTGTTCAAGCCATCAGCAGGACAAAGGAAGAGAAACGGAGCGTACTTGAAGCAGCAGGAAGATAGCCTTCTCCGTGGCAGGCTGTGCATACGTTAGTGCAGGGATGTACCGCTAAATGCTACCCCTTCTCACTAAAACGGCCATCTCCCTTTCTGTGACAAGTGATTGAAAAATCTCTGTTGTGTATTTGCTTGAACAAAATTCCTGGAACCTCTTAAGGCACTGGATTTCTGTAGACGAATGCAAACTGATGTTGACGGTGGTGTTAGACAGGGTGGGGGCGGGTGATGAGCTGGAGGGACAAACTGCCTTGCAAGGCTCAAAGAGTAGGCACTCATTTAGTTGTTGTTGTTGTTGTTGTTGTTGTGGTTTTTTTCCCCCCAAGAAGAGAACATTTCCTTTTGTTCCCGGTGTCGTAGACAAATGGAAACTAGAAGAGTCTTCATGTTCCATTTTCATCATTGCAAGTCTGTTATTATTAAGATGATTGCTATTGCCATCTTTCTTTCGGTTTTCTAAGAAGTAAAAATTATCCTAAGCATCACATTGTGAGACCACAGTCTGAATGGAAGTGCCAGACATCCGCGTTCGTCTATATTATTTCAGAAGCTGGGAATATTATAGTTTAATCTCGAGGATCAGAAGAAGACATCAGTCCTCACAATCATCTCACTCAACTCTTTCAATCTACGACATCTTAAGAAAGGAGTTTCAAAGACATCAATGGTTCTGAAAAAGTTTTAAATTTTAAACCAACCAAATTGGTTCACTAAAAAGCACTCCAAAGTGACATCCAGAGTCAAGTGCAGAGTCGCAAAGCAAAGCCACAATCTACAAATGCCACCCAGTTAGCTCTGGCTGACTTGAATTCAAATGAGGGCGTAGAGACTGTGGAGGACACACAGAGGAAAGAATCTTCACTCTTCGTCTTTCAAAGTCATGAGCAAACCTGGTTCTTGGCATTATGACTTTGTGTGAGTGTGTGAGTGTGCATTCAGAGGTCAACACTGACTGTCTTTTTTCAACTGTTCTCCATTTTATCTTTTTAAACATTGAACTTGATGCTCACGAATTGGCTTTGTTTGCTGGCCAGTGAATTCTGAGGATCTGTGTGACAGGGTTACAGCTACACATGACCACGATGAGCTGGGTTTTGTCGTTGGTTGGTTGGGTTTTTGTTTTTCTTTTTTAATGTGGGTGCTGGGAAGGGAGGGATCTTATGCTTGTGCCTCAGGCATTTTATCAACTCTTAGTCACTGCTCTGTTGTGGAGACATTATGATCAAGGCAATTCTTCATAAAAAGAAAATATATCATTAGGGGCTGGCTTGCAGTTTCAGAGCCTTAGTTTGTTATCATCATGGCAGGGTGCATGGTGACAGAGAGCATGGTGGCAACCAGGCATGATGGTGGAGAAGGAGCTGAGAGCTATAGCCTGCTCTTGAGGGGGAGAGAGGGAGAGGGAGAAGGGGGGGGGGGGGGGGGGGGAGAGGGAGAGGGAAAAGGGAGAGAATTGGGCCCAGCGTGGACTTTTGAAACCTCAAAGCCCACCCCTAGTGACACACTTCCTCCAATAATGCCACACCTACTCCAACAAGGCCACACCTCCTAATCTTCCTAATTCATCAAAAAGCCCCACTACCTGGTATCTAAGCATTCAAATATCTGAGCCTATGGAGATTGTTCTTATGTAAACCACCCTAGTGACTGAGCCATCTCCTCTGCCCCAGTATCATGACTCCACATGCATCATCAGGTGAAAGGTGGTATGAATCAAATGAGCAGGGGTCAGTGCTCCTCTATGCCTCCTTACGATCGTGGGCAAATCACTTTAAATCCTTATGAGCTTTCTTCATTTGCAAAATGAGCATGCTAGAAAAGATATTTTTCTATTATTTCTTTCAGCTCTAAAGTGTATGATTCAGAGTAAATGCAAATTAACACTGTGTGAGCAAGATGATCTGTTCACTTAATCAGCAGCACCAAGAGCATCCCAGGAGCTAAGCCCTGTTAATGGGGCTGTGGATATAAAAGAGAGGAACACTTGGTGCTGCTTTCAAGAGGCTAGCAAGGACAAGGAAGGGCTGACCAACTAGCGATGGCAATTCCCTGTGCTTAGTGTGGGTGGGATTGAGGCATGTAGGCCCAGAAAAGGACAGGGCTAGCTCAGGTCTTGGGTAAGGGTGTTGTGGTGGTATTTGCAAAAGGTTCCCAAAGACTAGGAGAATATCATTAAAGAGAGAAGGGCAGAGCTCCTGGTGCCAGTGAGGTAGCAGGGTGAAGAAGACTCAAAAATAGAAGTGTATGCCTTGCTCTTGATATTGATTGTATCAATAGTAGAAAGCAAGGTGTGCTGAGATTTGACTGTGAAGATCCTAGAATGCTATGCTAAAGCGTATGACTTTATCTGAAAGGCACAGGGGAGTCATGGAGAACAGGTGAAAGTTCTAGAATGAAGTTAGAGAAAGTTCTTTCAGGTGGCACTGCCAAGTCTGACAAGAGCGAGGGTGGAAGAGCTCATGGGAGAAATGATAAAGAGGGTGTGCTGGCTTGTTTTGTGTTAACTTGACATAAGCTAGAGTCATCAGACAGGAAGGAACCACAATTAACAAAATGCCTCCGTAAGACTGGGCTGTAGACAAGCTTGTAAGACATTTTCTTAATTAGCGATTGTTGTGGGAGAGCCTAACCCATTGTGGGTGATGCTGTGTTCTAGAGACTCCTGGGCTCGTGGTCCTGTGTTCTATAAGAGAGCAGATTGAACACGCCACGAGGAGCAAGTTAGTATTCATCACTCTTCCATGACCCTGCATCAGCTCTTTCCATGTTTGAGTTCCGGTCCTGGATTTCTTCAGTGATGGATAATGATAAGGAAACATAAGCCTATTTAACCCTTTCCTCCTCACGTGGCTTTGGTTTTGGTGTTTTATCACAGTAATAGAAACAATAGCTTAGACAGAAGTTGGTATTAGGATAGTGGGGTAGTACTGTGACAGACATGGCCATGTTGTTTTAGGGAGGATTGTAGAAGAACTTTGGGCAAGAAAAGCCATTGAGTGTGGAGAGCTCAGTCAGCTGTTCTGTGGGAGCTTGGAAGATCAGAATATTGACAGCAGTGCAGACGATGGAGGCCTGGCTTGTGAATTTCTGAGGGAAGCAAAGACTCTACTAGGCCATCTGTGTGAAGAATCTGGTTTTGGTCAGCTGGGCTGAAGAATCGGCTGTGGTGAACAAGAGACCAGAACTGCTAAAGTAAAACCTCTGTTTCCCTGGGACAATGGAGGCTGGTCAGCCAGAGCTGAAGAACCAGCCCTGATTAGGATGTGACCAGCATCATTGTGATGAAGTCTTCTGGAAAGCGTTACCTTGGGGTCAGCACACAAAAACTGTGTTGCAGAGTAGCCAAGATTGTATCTCATGCTGGCAGCTGAACTTTGTAGTGTAAGAGTCACCCAGGCTTTTGAAGGCACAAAGTGGTCATGAAATGCAGTTGAAGCCTGGCACTGTGTGGCAGGGCTGGAGTCCCTGAAGAGAGCACAGGAGAGGCTCTTGGTGAAAGTGTAGACTTGTTGCAGCAAGGTACCCCAGCAGTTTTGGAGACACCAGTACCATGGGATGACTAACAAGAACAGCAGCAGGCCTGAGACAAGAAGACAAGCCGTGTGTGCTGCAGAGCATGGAGCTAGAGAAGCAATGCCACACCCTTTTGGAGGAGCCCCGAAGATTGTGACTGGATCTCAGGTACTGGTCATTGAGTTATTTTCTATTGGCATTTGGTTTTGCTTT
>NW_021604585.1:7451170-7455356 GCF_004785775.1 Grammomys surdaster | reverse complement strand
ACCCCCCCACTCCCACCTCCCCACCCTCAAAATTCCCACCCCCTGGGGCATCCAGCCTTCATGAGGTCAAGGTTCTCTTCTTCCACCTATGCCCAGCAGGGCCCTCCACTTTTACATATTCAGCTGAAGCCCTGGATCCCCCCCTAAGTGCTCCCAGGCTGGTGGTTTAGACCCTGGGAGCTGTGGTTGGTTGGTATTGTTGCTCTCCTCATGGTGCCACAAACCCTTTCAGCTCCTTCAGTCTTCACTCTAACTCCTCTATTGAGAACCCCATGATCAGTTCAATGGCTAGTTGTGAGCATCTGCCTCTGAATATGTCTGACTCTTGAAGGCCTCTGAGGAGATATCCATATCAGGCTCTTATCAGCATGCACTTCCTGTCTTCCACATCAGCATCTACCTTTGGTGATTGCACATGGGATAGATACTCAGGTGGGGTGGTCTTGAGACGGCCCCTCCTTCAGTTTCTGTCCCTCACTTTGTCTCCATATTTGCTCCCTTGAGTATTTTGTTGCTCCTTCTAAGAAGGACCGAATCACCCTCACTTGGTCTTCCTTCTTTATGGACTTCATGTGGCCTGTGAGTTGCATCTTGGGCATTTCAAGGTTCTAGGCTAATATCCAATAATCAGTGAGTGAATACCATGTGTCTTCTTTTGTGATTGGCTTACCTCACTCAGGATGATAATTTCTAGCTCCATCCATTTACCTAGGAACCTCTCGAATTCATTGTTTTTAATAGCTGAGTAATACTCCATTGTGTAAATATACCACATTTTTTGAATCCATTCCTCAGTTGAAGGACATCTGGGTTCTTTCCAGCTCCTGGCTATTATAAATAAGGCTGCTAGGAACATAGTTGAGCATATGTCCTTGTTATATGTTCGAGCATCTTCTGGGTATATGCCTAGGAGTGATATAGCTGGATCCTCGGGTAATGCTATGTCCAATTTTCTGAGGAACCGCCAGACTGATTTCCAAAGTGGTTGCACCATCTTGCAGTCCCACCAACAATGGAGGAGTGTTCCTCTTTCTCCACACCCTCGCCAGCATCTACTATCACCTGAGTTTTTAATCTTAGCCATTCTGACTGGTGTGAGATGGAATCTCAGGGTTGTTTTGATTTGCATTTCCCTGACGACTAAGGATGCTGAACATTTCTTTAGATGCTTCTCGGCCATTCGAGTTTCTTCCGTTGAAAATTCTTTGTTAAGCTCTATACCCCATTTTTTAATAGGATAATTTGGTTGTCTGGAGTCTAATTTCTTGAGTTCTTTGTATATATTGGATATTAGCCCTCTATCAGATGAAAGATTGGTAAAGATCTTTTCCCAATTTGTTGGTTGTCATTTTGTCCTATTGACAGTGTCCTTTGCCTTACAGAAACTTTGCAATTTTATGAAGTCCCATTTGTCAATTCTCGATCTTAGAGCATATGCCATTGGAGTTCTGTTCAGGAACTTTTCCCCTGTGCCCAAGTATTCGAGGCTTTTCCCCACCTTCTCTTCTATTAGTTTCAGTGTATCTGGTTTTATGTGGAGGTCCTTTATCCACATAGACTTGAGCTTTGTACAAGGGGATAAGAATGGATCAATTTTCATTCTTCTACATGTTGTCTTCCAGTTGAACCAGCACCATTTGTTGAAAATGCTGTCTTTTTTCCACTGGACAGTTTTAGCTCCTTTGTCAAAGATCAAGTGACCATAGGAGTGTGGGTTCATTTCTGGGTCTTCAATTCTATTCCATTGATCTTCCTGCCTGTCTCTGTACCAATACCAGGTAGTTTTTATCACTATTGCTCTGTAGTACAGCTTGAGGTCAGGGATGGTAATTCCTCCAGAAGTTCTTTTATTGTTGAGAATAGTTTTCGCTATCCTGGGTTTTTTGTTATTCCATATGAATTTGAGAATTTCCTTTTCTAACTCTGTGAAGAATTGAGTTGGGATTTTAATGGGGATTGCATTGAATCTGTAGATTGCTTTTGGCAAGATGGCCATTTTTATTATATTAATCCTGCCAATCCATGAGCATGGGAGATCTTTCCATCTTCTGAGATCTTCTTCGATTTCTTTCTTCAGAGACTTGAAGTTCTTGTCATACAGGTCTTTCACTTGCTTGGTTAGATTCACACCAAGGTATTTTATATTATTTGCAACTATTGTGAAGGGTGTCATTTCCCTAATTTCTTTTTCAGTCTGTTTATCTTTCATGTAGAGGAAGGCTACTGATTTGTTTGAGTTGATTTTATAACCAGCCACTTTGCTGAAGTTGTTTATCAGGTTTAGGAGTTCTCTGGTGGAAGTTTGGGGGTCACTTAAGTGTACTATCATATCATCTGCAAATAGCGATATTTTGACTTCTTCCTTTCCTATTTGTATCCCTTTGACTTCTTTTTGCTGTCTAATTGCTCTGGCTAAGACTTCCAGTACTATATTGAATAGGTAGGGGGAGAGTGGGCAACCTTGTCTAGTCCCTGATCTTAGTGGGATTGCTTCAAGTTTCTCTCCATTTAGCTTGATGTTGGCTACTGGTTTGCTGTAAATTGCTTTTACTATGTTTAGGTAGGGGCCTTGAATTCCTGATCTTTCCAAGACTTTTATCATGAAGGGATGTTGAATTTTGTCAAATGCTTTCTCAGCATCTAGTGAGATGATCATGTGGTTTTTTTCTTTAAGTTTGTTTATATAGTGGATTACATTGATGGATTTCCGAATATTGAACCATCCCTGCATTCCTGGGATAAAACCTACTTGATCATGATGGATGATTGTTTTGATGTGGTCTTGGATTCGGTTTGCTAGAATTTTATTGAGTATTTTTGCATCGATGTTCATAAGGGAGATTGGTCTGAAGTTCTCTTTCTTTGTCGGGTCCTTGTGGGGTTTGGGTATGAGTGTAATTGCAGCTTCATAGAACGAATTGGGTAGTGTTCCTTCTGTCTCTATTTTGTGGAATAGTTTGAAGAGAATTGGTATTAGGTCTTCCTTGAAGGTCTGATAGAATTCAGCACTAAAACCATCTGGTCCTGGGCTTTTTTTAGTGGGGAGGCTTTTGATGACTGCTGCTATTTCCTGAGGGGTTATGGGACTATTTAGATGGTTTATCTGCTCCTGGTTTAACTTCGGTACCTGGTATCTGTCTAGGAAATCGTCCATTTCATCCAGGTTTTCCAGTTTTGTTGAGTATAGGCCTTTGTAGTAGGATCTGATGATTTTTTGAATTTCTTCAGTTTCTGTTGTTATGTCTCCCTTTTCAGTTCTGATTTTATTAATTTGGATACTGTCTCTGTGCCCTCTGGTTAATCTGGCTAAGGGTTTATCTATCTTGTTGATTTTCTCAAAGAACCAACTCCTGGTTTTATTGATATTTTGTATTGTTCTTTCTGTTTCTATTTGGTTGATTTCAGCCCTGAGTTTGATTATTTCCTGCCTTCTACTCCTCCTGGGTGTATTTGCTTCTTTTTGTTCTAGAGCTTTTAGTTGTGCAGTCAACTTGTTAGTGTGTGCTCTTTCCAGTTTCTTTTTGTAGGCACTTAGAGCTATGAGCTTTCCTCTTAGCACTGCCTTCATGGAGTCCCACAAGTTTTGGTATGATGTGTCCTCATTTTCATTGAATTCTAAAAAGTCTTTTATTTCTTTCTTTATTTCTTCCTTGACCAAGTCATCATTGAGTAGAGAGTTGTTCAGTTTCCATGTGCACATGGGTTTTCCATTGTTTTTGTCATTATTAAAGACCAGTCTTAGTCCGTGGTGATCTGATAAGATGCAAGGGATTATTTCAATCTTTTTGTATCTGTAGAGGCTTGTTTTGTGACCAATTATATGGTCTATTTTGGAGAAGGTACCATGAGGTGCTGAGAAAAAGGTATATTCTTTTGTTTTAGGATGAAATGTTCTATAGATGTCTGTTAAGTCCATTTGGTTCATAACTTCTGTTAATTTCAAAGTGTCTCTGTTTAGTTTCTGTTTCCATGATCTGTCCATTGCTGACAGTGGGGTGTTGAAATCCCCCACTATTATTGTGTGAGGTGTAATGTGTGTTTTGAGCTTTAGTAAGGTTTCTTTTATGTATGTAGGTGCCCTTGCATTTGGAGCATAGATGTTCAGAATTGAGAGTTCACCTTGGTAGCTTTTTCCTTTGATGAGTATGAAGTGTCCTTCCTTATCTTTTTTGATTAATTTTGGATG
>NW_021604585.1:7275959-7436170 GCF_004785775.1 Grammomys surdaster | reverse complement strand
ATCTACTATCACCTGAGTTTTTAATCTTAGGCATTCTGACTGGTGTGAGTTGGAATCTCAGGGTTGTTTTGATTTGCATTTCCCTGACGACTGAACATTTCTTTAGGTGCTTCTCGGCCATTCGAGTTTCTTCCGTTGAAAATTCTTTGTTAAGCTCTATACCCCATTTTTTAATAGGATAATTTGGTTGTCTGGAGTCTAATTTCTATGGAATAGTTTGAAGAGAATTGGTATTAGGTCTTCTTTGAAGGTCTGATAGAATTCTGCACTAAAACTATCTGGTCCTGGGCTTTTTTTCATGGGGAGACTGTTAATGACTGCTACTTTTTCTTTAGAGGTTATGGGACTGTTCAGATGGTTTATCTGCTCCTGATTTAACTTTAGTACCTAGTATCTGTCTAGAAAATTGTCCATTTCATTCAGATTTTCCAGTTTTGTTGAGTATAGGCTTTTGTAGTAGGATCTGATGATTTTTTTGAATTTCCTCAGTTGTTATGTCTCCCTTTTCAGTTCTGATTTTATTAATTTGGATAATGTCAAGTTTGCCCTCTGGTTAGTCTGGCTAAGAGTTTATCTATCTTGTTGATTTTCTTAAAGAACCAGCTCCTGGTTTTGTTGATTCTTTGTATAATTCTTTTTGTTTCTACTTGGTTGATTTCAGCCCTGACTGTGATTATTTCCTGCTGTTTAGTGTATTTGCTTCTTTTTGTTCTAAAGGTTTCAGGTGTGCTGTCAAGCTGCTAGTGTATGCTCTTTTCAGTGGGTTTTTTTTCCTTTTTTTGTAGGCACTCAGAGCTATGAGTTTTCCTCTTGGCACTGCTTTAAATTTGAATCTTACTTTTCCAGTGTGTTGGGGTGTCCAGGACTTGTTATGGTGGGAGAACTGGGTTCTGATGATGCTAAGTAACCTTGGTTTCTGTTGTTTTTGTTCTCGTGCTTGCCTTTCACCATCTGGTTATCTCTAGTGCTACTTGTACTGACTGTCTCTGACTGGAGCCTGTCTCTCCTGTTATCTCGCTTGTGTCAGAACTCCTCAGAGTCTAGCTGTCTCTGTGATCCTGTGATCCTAAGATTCTGGTTTTGGTGGCTCCTGGGAGTCAGACTGCCTCTGGAATCCTAAAATCCTACGATCCTGGGTGTGTCAGAGTTTCTGGAAGTCCAGCTTCCTCAACTGTTCTGCATGCAATGGATCCTCTGCTGCTCTGAGTGCAATGAATCTTCTATGATGGGTCACAATATGATGTCTTCATGGGCACATGCTAGCTAGGAGTCTGCCCCAGCAGAAAGGACCAAGTGGAGGGGCAGTAAGGGAGTGGTATTCTGGAGGGTGGGGTTTTGGTGGGTGATGGGTCCTGAGTGAGCAAGGCTTCCAGCTACAGCTCTGGGGCTCTGGGTTGTGGGAGAGGGTTCTTACCAGCTGCTCTAAGTGCAGTGGTTCCTCTAGGATGGGTCAGGATATGGTGTCTTCATGGGAGCAGACCATCTAGGAGTCTGTTCTAGCCCCCAATGTCCTTCTATTAGAGAAAACAATTTTTCCCTCTCCCAGGAGGTGTAAGTGACAATTCAGTTGTTAATTTTTATCTTCGTGTCAAAGTTTTTAGTCATTCATTTTTTAAAAAATAAAATATAATAAGACAGAAATGATCACTTTGGAGTTGAACAAGACAGACCAACAGAAAATGAGATTTCTCCATTAAACCCTTCCCTTTAGAGCTCAGGAAACCCCTCAAAAGAGGAGTCAGAAAAAGTGTAAGAGTCAGAGAGGTTAAGGAAGAAACCAAGAAACAAGACCCTCTGAATCAACATAGGAAAGCTCACATGAAGTCACAGAGACTGGAGCAGCATGCACAGGGGCTGCATCAGATCCTCTGAACTTATATTATGGCTTCCAGTTTAGTGTTTTTATGGGATTCCTGCATGAGTGAACAGGTAGGTCTCTGGTTCTTGTTTCTTCCCTTGGACTCCTTTCCTTCTGTTGGCTTAAATATTTTTTAAGTGTATACTTTGCAATTAATTTTTTTGCTTCTTCTTCTTCTGCCCTCCTTTCTCTGTGTGTGTGTTTATGTATATGCATGCACACCCACATGGAGGCCAAAGATCTATGCTGAGTGCCTTCCTCAATTCCTCTCCACTTCATTTATTGAGACAGAGTCTCACTGAACCCAAAGTTTGCTAATTAGGCTAGACTGGCTGGCCAGCAAGCTCTAGGGAGCCTCCCACCTCCAACTTCATAGTGCCTGGCTTTTTTTTTATGTGGGTGCTGGGAATCTAGCTCATGTGTCAGGCTTGTGTGGCAAGCACTTTACTGACAGAGCCATATCCCCAGCCCTTAATTTTTCTATTTGTGGATGCAAGTGAAATTGTATTGCAGGGACACATTTCAGTGTGGATAATTTAAATGGGCAAAAGTACAACCGTGTTTCCCTTTAGACTTCACATTTGTTATGTATTAAAATTTCCTGCTCCCCCTCCCCTCTGCATCCCGCCAAAGATATGTTGGGATTCTGAACCCTGTATCTCAGAACATGTTCTGATTTGGAGAGTGTCTCTATAGAAATAACTAAATTAAAAGGAGGTCACTAGGGTGAGCCCCAGCCCAATAAGATTGATAAAAGGAGGGAGCCTGGACAGGGCCATACACACAGGGAAATCGTGAGATGTAGACAGAGGAGAATGATGTTTCTATAAGCCAAATAACGCTAAGGATTGCCATTGAGCTACAAGGAGCTAGAGAGGGAGTCTGAAAGCCTCTCTCTCTCTTCGACCTGACATCAACCTTTTTGGTGTCTTTATCTCTAGCTCGTGGCCTCTGGCACTCTGAGATAGTAACATTTAAGTTGTATAATGGGAAAGGGAGCTCCAGTAAAGTAACATTCAGTTTTTTTTCTTTTTATTCATGGTGTTAAACTTAACCTCACCAATTCAAAACAAATTTAGAAGCCTGTGGTTAAACTCAGTCTTTTTAAAAAATAAACATTCAGCCTATTCAGGCTTTCCTTTTCCCCTCTCCCCTCTCCAGATTATATCTGCAGGCAGAGGTGTCTGTTCACTCTGCACTCCACTGGTCTGATTCTGTGTGCTGTTGTTAACTCCACACATTCTGTCTGTATTGCTGGTGTCTATTCCATGGTGGATGGCATGTGCCTTTAATCCCAGCACTTGGGAGGCAGAGGTGGATGGATCTCTGTGAGTTTGAGGCCAACCTGATCTACAGAGAAAGTTCTAGGACAACCAGGGCTACATAATGAAACCCTTAAGACAAAACAAAAACAGCAAGTGAAATGGTTTTCATACTGTGGAATGGCATGACTTATTAAAGAATGAAGGAGTTTTCCCTTCACTGAATGATTTCCAAAGCACATTAAATTCTATAATGTGAACAGTTTTGTTGTAGTTTGGATTGTAAATATGTGGGAAAGGCTCACGTGTTGATGGCTTGGTTACCAACCTATTATTGCATTGCTGGGAAGTGGTGGGACTTTTGGATGGTAGAGTCTAGTAGAAGGAAGTTGGGTTTTCTGGGATGGGTCAGTGAAGGGGATATTGAAGCCATATATCCATCATGTCCTTCTTTTTACCTCCCAGCCACCATGTGGTATAAAGCTTTGATCACCCTATTTGTCTGTCATAGGCCCAATGTGACAGGGCCAAGTGTTTATGAGCAGAAACCTTTAAAACTGAGTCAAAGAGACCTTCCTCCTTTTACATTGATTGTCTCAGGTATTTTGTAATAGTAAGCTGACATAATCTCATTCTGTTTTTTACATTCTGACTCTCACTTTGCATGTGTGTACATGAGTACATATGCACGTGTGTGTGTGACTGTGTGTGCACGTGTGTGTCCACGTGCACCTGTGTATGTGTGTGTGCATGTGTACGTGTGTGTACGTGTGTGTGTGTAGATGCAAAGACCATAGAAAATCCCAGACACCTAGCATTGCTGTCCACAGAAGACAGATAATTTATGTGAGATGAGCAGATAGGAAGGAGACTTTGCTTTTACCTAAATTCTCTTTTTGGGATGTACTATCTAAAATATTAACAGAGTTGTATTAATGAATATTTTCTCTAACAAATGAAAACTATAAACCAAACCTCAACAAACAGCTTGAATCATGCTGTAATGGCCAGCCTGCCTATCTTCTTTCCCAACACCTCTGAATCAGCCTGTTCACACATGACTTAATCTGAAAAGGACCTGGCTTATACTAAGACTTTCTCTGAATTTTCCCCCCTTTTCCCCTGTAGAAATATTGTTAGCCCAAAACTTTAATGAATAAATAAAAGACCAGAAAGTATAGCTCTCGATTGCCCTCCAGACCAAAGCCTACCCTGTCACAGAGGCTTCTGGCAATCCAGAAGGAATGAAGTTGAATCAAGTAACAAGAGAGATCAATATCTTATTCATGTTAAACCTGCCCTGACGCCCTCCATTACGTGATTCACTGCACGGAGAATCAATCCATTTCTCTTCTGGTAAAACATGAGGGCTCTAAAATTTTCATTTATATATATTAATTTTTAGGATGGGGATTTCACTTTATGGAGCCATTTTCTTTGTGTGTATCACCAGTGGATTAATAGAGTCTCAAAGCCCCTTGTGTCGGAGTTTCACTTCTGCATACTAAATAAACAATCTTGAAGGAATAGTCCTTGGGTCAGGACAAGGATAGTAATGGTCATTAATAACCATCACTCATTACATGGTTCTTTTCCTGAGCTCTTCTGACCTGCCTGTTCATAAATGCTTTTTAATGTACCATGCACAGTCCTGTCTCTGCTTCCCCTCCCAGCCAGACACGCACTTGGAGGGAGGTTAATTGCTCCTGTCTTCATGAGCCCTGACCTGTGTGACATTCCTGGATCACCACTTCCACCTCTGGTGTAAAGGCTAATGGTCACCTAGCAAGCTGCTTGGGACACAGAGTAGTGGAATCTAATTACTGGCTCTTGTGGTTGGACCCAGGAGTGAGTCTTTATGAACAGGATGGGCCAAGTCTTCTCCCGGTATTTGTGCTAACTGCCTTCTGCAAGCTATTGTTATTTTGAAAGCCCTAAGGAAATTATACCTTAATTTGAGCTGAGAATGCTCCCCATTAACTATCTATTCCCTTATCTGGTTCTTATTGCTATGAAACCTACTTGATCCAGATGCAATCAAATTATTTCCCTGTTTTGTCGGGAACTCAGACTATGCTATTTAGGTAGCCATAGTACCCAGTGTGAGTTTGTCTGTCCCCTCCTTGGTGGTGTTCCCTGCCTCCCACCCCGAAAGAGTCTCTACACACACAAGTACGAAATCATCTTTCTAAGCAAATTGGAGCAATTATCCATTTTCTGCTTTTTGAAGATGATAAGCTCAGATACCTTGAGACACAAATTCCTGTATCACTTTTTTTTTTCTTGAATTGGTGGCAAAATCATTAGAAGAAAGAACCAGCAGAGTTGATGGTGAAAATTATAATTATAGTTGAAACTTGAAGCAGCATTTAGAGGCATTGCTAATATGACTTTATCCCTCTGGTTTGGGTGTGTTCCTATAAGGTCCATCAGTGTTTGTTTTACCATCAGGTAAGTTATTTATTCCCCTGAACCTCTGGAAAACAGCATCGTTATGTTGTGAACACATAGATACATATTCTGGCCAAATATGTACCCTCTCTATCTTGAATCTTTCAGGCAGACTTTTTTTTTTCCCCCCTGCGAGGGGAGAAACTAAAATTTAAAAGTGCCTTATCTGACAAATGATTAGGAAATTATTCTTCTTAAAGAAAATGAATGCCAAAACAAATCAGCTCTCTAAAGTGACATGAAATCTCCTTAAGCTGCATCTGGGAATATTAATAAATGAAGCGACACCTCTGCCCACATACAGCTCATCACCTTGGTTCCCCCCCCCCCCCAGCCCTGCAGGCAGCAGAGAGCTGGAGCGTTGGGATTAGAGGTTAAAGTCTGCCATCTTGCGGTGACATTCTTGAATTACACTGGCATTTTGTATCTTTCTTGAACCATAGCAGCTGTTGGAATTAGGTGTTCCTGGCACTCACCCCCTGACTCCTCACCCCCCAAACATCTGAATTTGAGGCATGCTTATTCTCTGAAAGGTATCAAGAACTCTGTAATCGAGAAACACTAAGATATATGTGCCATATCACACTAAGGTTGCATCCAGTGGCTGCTGGGATGGTATTCTATGGTAACACCCTTTTCTAACACTTCTGATGCTGAAAAACTGCACCACCTGGGATGCCAGTGGCTACAGTTTTAGACACATGGGTACTTTCCTGAAGAAGCCCTCTACTGAGCAGGAAAACTTTGGGCTTGTTAGCCAAACCACCTTTTTCAGGCATTTGTAGCTATCATACTGGGAGGCACAGTGAAGCAACCAGCCCCTGAGGCAGATACACCCATTGGATGCTCAGATAGGAGAACTCATGATATCTGATGCTAGGTGGGAAGTTTTCCTCTGACTGAGACAAATGAGAATGACATAAAAGTATCTTAAAGGGATGCCATCTGACTTATGTCGTTGAAGGTTGGAAAACATCTGCAGAGATGCCTTCTTAAGGAGTACTGGTCTGAATGTGATGGCTTTTCCCTCATGCTTCTCCTCCCTTCAGCATGATCCAGGGTTGGGAAATTAAGGGAAAGGTCATTGTTCTTCTGGGCTCAGTCTGTCTGGGGGTTAGAGTGAGGAAGGCAGGGAGGAGGTGAAGGGAAATGAGGCTTCCTGAGACAGCTTTTGGAAGAAGAGAAGCTTGAGGAAGCTGAGTGCTTCACACACTTTCAGAGGCAGCTGCAGGTTTCAGTTTTCCTCTGTAAGCTGGATTGGCAGAGTAGGATAGCCTCCAAAGATGCCAGCACAGCAGGTATGTATACTCTATCAGAAGGGGCACACAACATTCAGTTCAAGGATTTCTCTTATTTTAGGGTTAGCTGCTTTATGGTCTAGTTAAGAACAGAGATCACCTTGGAGGGAAACGTTCCCTATTCTTTAAAGAATGTTTGAGTAGGCTCCCTTGGTTATGTAACTGTCAGCTAAGTAGGCTTCCTGGTCCCCAGAGAAGGACATAAGAAGGCACATTGGACTTTGAGTTGATATGTTGGTGAGGCCTCTCATCTGGGAGGAGGAATGGGTGGTACAGAGTCATGAGGAAGGCTATGTGTTGAACACAATTCCTTGGTTAAGAACAATGAACATGATCGACTTCCGGTCTGGGCCCAAGCATAGAGCAGGTCCCAGGTGGCAGCTCTGTACCCAACCTCAGAAAACTGGGAGAAAGAGGGCCTCCCAGGAGTTTTAACTCAGGTAGCATCCCAGGTAAGGAAAAAGCAACACTTGCTCCAAACAAAGGGTAACCGGGACCCACTGGGACCCAGGAATTCACTCCTGGCCCAGAGCGCAGATCCCAGGAGTCAGTTCTGCACCCAGTCTCACAGAACCCAGAGGAAGCGGGGCTCTCAGGAGCTCTAACCCAAACAGTATCTTAGGCTAGGAGGTGGCATTACTTGCCCCAAACAGGGAGCAACTGGGACCCACTGGGACCCAGGAATTCACTCCTGGCCCGGAGCGCGGGTTCCTTCCAGTCTGGGCCTGAGCCAGTGCTCTTGGGCCTCAGCAGATCTTGGGCCTCAGCTCTAACCTCAGCAGCAAAACCCATCCCAAACAGTTCTGACACAACCTAGATAATAGGAAAGATAGGCTCCAGTCAGAGACAGTACAGATAGCACAAAGGAGATCCAGATGGCGAAAGGCAAGCGCAAGAACACAAGCACCAGCAACCCAAGGTACTTGCCATCATCAGAACCTAGTTCTCCCACATTAGAAAGCCCTGAACTCCCCATATCACCAGGAAAGCAAGAACCAGATCTAAAATCACTTCTAACGATGATGATAGAGGACTTTAAGAAGGAAGTAAATAACACTATCAAAAAAATTGAGGAGAACACAGGTAAACAGGATGAAGTCCTTAAAGAAACACAAAAATCCTTTAAAGAATTACAAGAAAACACAAACAAAAGATTAAGGAAATGAACAAAACCATCCAGGACATAAAAATGGAAGTAGAAACAATAAAGAAATCACAAAGGGAGACTACTCTGGAGATAGAAAACCTAAGAAAGAAATCAAGAGTCATAGACACAAGCATCACCAACAGAATACAAGAGAGAAGAAAGAATCTCAGGTGCAGAAGATACCATGTAAAACATTGACACAACTGTCAAAGAAAACACAAAATGCAAAAAGCTCTTAACACAAAACATCCAGGAAATCCAGGATGCAATGTGAAGACCAAACCTAAGGATAATAGGTATAGAAGAGCGTGAAGATTCCCAACTTAAAGGGCCAATAAATATCTTCAACAAAATTATAGAAGTAAACTTCCCTAACCTAAGGAATGAGATGCCCATAATCACACAAGAAGCCTACAGAATGCCAAAGAGACTAGATCAAAAAAGAAATACCTCCCGTCACATAATAATCAAGACACAAAATGCACAAAACAAAGAAAGAATTTAAAAAGCAGCAAGAGAAAAAGGCCAAGTAACATATAAAGGCAAACCTATCAGAATTACACCTGACTTCTCACCAGATACTATAAAAGCCAGAAGATCCTGTACAAATATCATACAGACCCTAAGAGAACATAGATGCCAGCCCAAGCTACTTTACTCAGCAAAACTCTCAATTACTATAGACGAAGAAACCAAGATATTCCACGACAAAACCAAATTTACACAGTATCTTCCCACAAATCCAGCATTACAAAGGATAATAGCAGGAAAGCCCCAATACAAGGAGGGCAATCATACCCTAGGAAGAGCAAGAAAATAATCCTCTTCCATCAAACCCAAAAGATGATAACCACACAAACGATGTCTCCACAATTAGCAAAAATGACAGGAAGCAACAACACCCTCTCCTTAATATCTCTTAACATCAATGGACTCAAATCCCCAATAAAAAGGCATAGGCTAACAGACTGGATACGCAAACAGGACCCAGTTTTTTGCTGCTTACAGGAAACCCACCTCAGTGACAAAGACAGACACTACCTTAGAGTAAAAGGTTGGAATACAATTTTTCAAGCAAATGGCCCTAAGAAACAAGCTGGAGTAGCCATTCTAATATCGAATAAAATCGACTTTCAACTTTAACCTATCAAAAAGGATAAGGAAGGACATTTCATACTTGTCAAAGGAAAAGTCAACCAACATGAACTCTCAATTCTGAATATCTATGCGCCAAATACAAGAGCACCCACTTTCATAAAAGAAACCTTACTAAAACTCAAAGCACACATTGCACCTCACACAATAATAGTGGGAGACTTCAACACCCCACTCTCAGCAATGGATAGATCATGGAAACAGAAACTAAATAGAGATACAGTGAAACTAACAGAAGTTATGAACCAAATGGACTTAACAGATATCTATAGAACATTTCACCCTAAAGCAAAAGAATATACCTTTTTCTCAGCACCTCATGGTACCTTCTCCAAAATAGACCATACAATTGGGCACAAGACAAGCCTCAACAGATATAAGAAAATTGAAATAATTCCCTGCATCCTATCAGATCACCATGGTCTAAGGCTGGTCTTCAAAAATGACAAAGAGAATGGAAAGCCCACATTCACATGGAAACTAAACAACACCCTACTCATTGATAATCTGGTAAGGGAAGAAATAAAGAAAGAAATTAAAAACATTTTAGAATTTAATGAAAATGATGACACATCATACCAAAACCTATGGGATACAATGAAAGCAGTGCTAAGAGGAAAATTCATAGCTCTAAGTGCCTACAAAAAGAAACTGGAGGGAGCATACACTAGCAGCTTGACAACGCACCTGAAAGACCTAGAACAAAAAGAAGCTAATACACCCAAGAGGAGTAGACGGGAGGAAATAATCAAACTCAGGGCTGAAATCAACCAAATAGAAACAAACAAACAAACAAACAAAACTATACAAAGAATCAACAAAACTAGGAGCTGGTTCTTTGAGAAAATCAACAAGATAGATAAACCCTTAGCTAGACTAATCAGAGGGTAGAGAAACAGTATCCAAATTAATAAAATCAGAACTGAAAAGGGTGACATAACAACAGAAACCGAGGAAATTAAAAAAATCATCAGATCCTACTACAAAAGCCTATACTCAACAAAATTGGAAAATTTGGATGAAATGGACAATTTTCTAGACAATACCAGTTACCAATGTTAAATCAGGACCAGATAAACCATCTAAACAGTCCCATAACACCAAAAGAAATAGAAGCAGTCATTAAAAGCCTCTCCACAAAGAAAAGTCCAGGACCAGACGGTTTTAGTGCAGAATTCTATCAGACCTTCAAGGAAGACCTAATACCAATTCTCTTCAAACTATTCCACAAAATAGAAACAGAAGGTACACTACCCAATTCATTCTATGAAGCCACAATTACCCTCATACCTAAACCACACAAAGACCCAACAAGAAAGAACTTCAGACCAATCTCCCTTATGAATATCGATGCAAAAATACTCAATAAAATTCTCACAAACAGAATCCAAGAACACATCAAAACAATCATCCATCATGATCGAGTAGGTTTTATCCCAGGAATGCAGGGATGGTTCAATATACGGAAATCCATCAATGTAATCCACTATATAAACAAACTCAAAGAAAAAAAACACATGATCATATCACTAGATGCTGAGAAAGCATTTGACAAAATTCAACACCCCTTCATGATAAAAGTCTTGGAAAGATCAGGAATTCAAGATCCATACCTAAACATAGTAAAAGCAATATACAGCAAATCAGTAGCCAGCATCAAACTAAATGGAGAGAAACTTGAAACAATCCCACTAAAATCAGGGACTAGACAAGGCTGCCCACTCTCCCCCTACTTATTCAATATAGTATTGGAAGTCCTAGCCAGAGCAATTAGGCAACACAAGGAGGTCAAAGGGATACAAATAGGAAAGGAAGAAGTCAAAATCTCACTATTTGCAGACGATATGATAGTATACTTAAGTGACCCCAAAACTTTCACCAGAGAACTCCTAAACCTGATAAACAACTTTAGCAAAGTGGCTAGATATAAAATTAACTCAAGCAAATCAGTAGCCTTCCTCTACTCAAAAGATAAACTGGCTGAGAAAGAAATTATGGAAATGACACCCTTCACAATAGTCACAGATAATATAAAATACCTTGGTGTGAACCTAACCAAGCAAGTAAAAGACCTGTATGACAAGAACTTCATGCCCCTGAAGAAAGAAATTGAAGCAGATCTCAGAAGATGGAAAGATCTCCCATGGTCATGGATTGGAAGGATCAATATAGTAAAAATGGCTATTTTGCCAAAAGCCATCTACAGATTTAATGCAATCCCCATCAAAATTCCCACTCAATTCTTCACAGAGATAGAAAGAGCAATCTTAAAATTCATTTGGAATAACAAAAAACCCAGGATAGCGAAAACTACTCTCAGCAATAAAAGAACTTCTGGGGGAATCACCATTCCTGACTTCAAGCTGTACTAAAAAGCAGTAGTGATAAAAACTGTGTGGTATTGGTACAGAGATAGGCAGGAGGATCAATGGAATAGAATAGAAGACCCAGAAATGAACCCTCATACCTATGGTCACTTGATCTTTGACAAAGGAGCTAAAACCATCCAGTGGAAAAAAGACAGCATTTTCAACAAATGGTGCTGGTCCAACTGGAGGTCAGCATGTAGAAGAATGCAAATTGATCCATACTTATCTCCTTATACAAAGCTCAAGTGGATCAAGGACCTCCACCTAAAACCAGCTACATTGAAACTAATAGAAGAGAAACTGGGGGAAAGCCTGGAACACATAGGCACAGAAGAAAAGTTCCTGAACAGAACACCAATGGCTTGTGCTCTAAGACCAAGAATTGACCAATGGGACCTCATGAAACTGCAAAGCTTCTGTAAAGCAAAGGACACAGTCAATAGGACAAAGCGGCAACCAACAGATTGGGAAAAGATCTTCACCAACCCTACATCTGATAAAGGGCTAATATCCAAGATATACAAAGAACTGAAGAAATTAGACTCTAGACAATCAAAGAACCCTATTAAAAAATGGAGCACAGAGCTGAATAAAGAATTCTCAACTGAGGAAGCTCGAATGGTTGAGAAGCACCTTAAGGAGTGTTCAGCATCCCTAGTCATCAGGAAAATGCAAATGAAAACAACACTGAGATTCCACCTCACACCAGTCAGAATGGCTAAGATCAAAAACACAGGTGACAGCAGATGTTGGCGAGGATGTGGAGAAAGAGGAACACTCCTCCACTGTTGATGGGATTGTAAACTGGTACAACCACTATGGAAAGCAGTCTGGCGGTATCTCAGAAAATTGAACATAGTGTTACCTGAGGACCCAGCTATACCACTCCTGGGCATATACCCAAAAGATGTTTCAACATACAACAAGGACACATGCTCCACCATGTTCATAGCAGCCTTATTTATAATAGCCAGAAGTTGGAAAGAACCCAGATGTCCTTCAACAGAAGAATGGATGCAGAAAATGTGATACATTTATACAATGGAGTACTACTACTCAGCTATTAAAAACAATGAGTTCACGAAATTCTTAGGCAAATGGATGGAGCTGGAAAATATCATTCTGAGTGAGATGACCCAGTCTCAAAAGAACATACATGGTATGCACTCACTGATAAGTGGATATTAGCCCAAAAGCTCACAATATCTAAGAAACAACGTATAGACCACATAAAACTCACGAAGAAGAAGGAAGACCAAAGTGTGGGTGCTTTGGCCCTTTCTAGAAGGAGTATCAAAAGTTTCAACCAGAGCTCCCAAAGTCTAAACCGCCAGCCAGAGAGCACAAAGGGAGGGACTCATGTCTCCACCTGTATAGGTAATTGAGGGTGACCATGTCAGACTTCAGTGGAAGTGGAGGGACATGGTCCCCAAAAGTTTGGATCCCCTACTGTTTGGGAATTCGAGAGCAGGGAGATGGGACTGGGAGGATGTTTGGAGCACACCCTCATAAAAATAGGAGGAGGGGGTATGGGATAAGGGGTTTTGGGGGAGAATGGGAGAGGAGAGTCATAGTGACTTGTCCCCTGAACCTTCACCCAGCCGATACCCGGTTCTGAAGATATCTGTATTCCCCCTGAACACCCACACTCCAGTGTCACTCCCTTCCCCACATCCTGCCTTTCTGTGTTTATAATCCCTGTGTGAATGAATTATGATTTGAGAAAAAATAAATTATAAAAAAAGAGCAATGAACATCAATTCTCCCTAGAATTACTGACTACTCCTCACCTTTCCCTGGACCCCACCAGTCCTGCCTTGCCCACACACTCCCATTTTTGCTCTGCTTCACCAGCTGCTTTTGGATCATCTGCTTTTTAAGAAGAGATCTTGTCATTAGATAAGCCTGTCCTCCAAGCTGTTCTAATGGTCTTCTCCTAGGATGTGGTGTTTGTTGCTAAAGCATACTTCTCCAAAAGGTCAAAATCAGACTCTTATACAAATAGAAAAGAGGCGTGCCAAGAGGTTATATGACTTATTAACTCATGAAAACACCAGCAAAACTTTGCAGAACAGAAGAAAATCTGAGAGCTACATATAGACACTCAGGTATCTGTAGTGAATTTGCTAGTGGGTACTTTCCCAAGAACTAGTAACAGATAGTGCCAGAGATTGCAATTTCTATCAGCTATTTCTATGGAGACAAAACTTATTCACAGCGCTTGTCCCAGTTACTTTTATATTGTTGTGAAGAGACACTATGACCAAGGTAACTTATAGTGAGGCTCACAGTTCCCAAGAGTTAGAATTCATGATCATCATTGTGAGGAGCAAGACAGCAGGCAAGCAGGCACAGTGTTGGTATCTAAGAGTGTGCATCTTGATCTGAAAGTTGGAAGTAGAAAGAGAATGAATATACATATACATATACATATGCAATGAAATACACATATACATATTCATTCTACTAGAAATGGCATGGGCTTTTGAAACCTCAAAACCCAACCCCAGTGATATACTTCCTCCAACAAAGCCATACCTTGTAATCTATAGTCCTTCCCAAACAGGTCCCCACTGACTGGGGACCAAGTGTTTGCATGTATGACCCTATGGAGACCATTCTCATTCAAACAACCACAGTGTATATGGACAACAACCATTTCTACCATTTTTTCTACAGATGTATTTATACACCTGGAAGTGTATAAGATAGCCTCACTGATATTAAGGCAATGGATAGAACAAATAAAAACTTCTGGAAGGTTCTCTAGATGGTGCCTAGCGCTCTCAGTAATCTCTCTCATCAAAGGCTGATTTTGACTCTTTCAGTGTTGAAGATTGAATTCATACAAGCTAGGTGTCTCATTCTCTGTTCTGTTACTATGAAAAGACATCATGACCAAGGCAATTCTTTTAAAAGAAAGAATTTTAGTTGGGAACTTGCTTACAGTTTCAGAGGCTGAGTGCATTATCACTACGGCAGGAAGCATTGAGGGAATCATAACACCAGAGCAGTAGCTGAGAGCTACATCCTGTTTCACAGGCAGAGAGAGGCTTGGGCATTTGAAGCCTCAAAGCCCACTCCAGTGACACATTTCTTCCAACAAGCCACACCTCCTAATCCTTCTAATCCTTTCAACTAGTGCCACTCCCTGCTGACTAAGCATTCAAATATATGATCCTATGGAGGACTTTCTGATTCAAACCACCATAGCAGGCAAGTATTCCACCACTGAGCTGCCCTCAACAAGTTGTTAAGAGCTTTCCCTGCCAGCCCTACATTCTCTAACCCTCAGTGTACTTCCTGGGCACTTTCACCTAAGCTGTCTTGAACTGCTTCCAATAGATGATCTTAGTTTTTAATTTTCCATCTTCTTCTTTTAGCACCAAGTACACGCATGCACTTGATCATTTCTCTTAGGTGTTTTTGAGGCTAGAAAGAAGGTCATTTGCTTCAGGTCTTTTAGCTTATTAAAAGAGTAGAGGTTTCAACTTGGCATTATCTAACTTCAGAACCGGGGCCAAAAGATTTTAACAGGAGACAGTTCCAAAGATACCTAAAAGCAAGGGCCAAACCAATTAGGTAAGCCTATCCTGTGGAGGAGGGCTGGGTGAGACAAGCATCTCCTATGGGGGAAATCTGGGTGAGGCAGGTCTTTTCTTACAGAGGAGAACTGGAATCTTGTATTAGGCAAGGTTCTCTAGAGTAAAAGGAGTTATAGAAAGACTATACATACACATACACATATACATATGAATGACTTACAGGCTATGGTCCAGCTATTCCAAAAATGGCTACCTATGAACAGAAAGTCCAAAAATCTGATACTTGTTCAGTCCACAAGGCTGGATGTTTCAGCTGTTCTTCAGTATATGCTGGAGTTCTCAAGAAGTAGTCTGTAATGCCAGTGAAGGAATGGACTTGCTAGCAAGGGTGAGAGCAAGCAGGCAAAGGGCACAACTTTTCTATTCCACAGCCTCATCTAGGATTCCAACAGAAGGTGTGGCCCAGGTTAGAGGTGGACCTTCCCATTTCAAAAGGTCTGAATTAAAGACATGTCTTCCTACATCAAATATTTGAATTAGAAGTAGGTCTTCAAATGGTTAAGCAAAAGTCCCCGTGTGTTTCGTTCCCAGCCATTTTTTGTGTTAGTTAATTCCATATGTAGTCAACTTTACAATAAAAAAATTGCCATGGCAAATCTCCGGGGGGATGGGAGTGTTTTTGTTCCCTGATTGTAAAGCAGAAGTAGATATTAACCCTTTTCTTCTATTATCTTTTAAAGACAGAGGGATTCTTGGGTTTCTGCCCTCGGTCTAGAACCTTCTATTTTTCCTACATATGGAGTGAGGCCTCCCACCTGGGCTTGGGTGGCTGTAGAACAAGGCTTGGGATGCTCTCTGATGGCTTTATGCAAATGATGCTTCTGTCCTGCTGACCTTGGTGTCTGCTGTCCTCTCCCTTTAATGCATTGTCCCTGTAACCTTTTTAACTCCCTTCCCCTCTGTGTACCCACTTCCTTTCAGAAAGAGGAACCTCTCAAGTCCTAGCAGCTCTTGACTGTTCTCACAAGTTTGGCATCACATCTCCTCCTGTAGGAACTTACTTCTTCCTGTGTGGTCTCTTTCTTCTGTTCCTGGTTTCCCAGCTTCAGTCCGGAGACTATCCAGTCAGTGAGCAGATGAAAACGTGTGCAAGAGAGGTGTGAAGACAACCAATAATTACAGTCCTTGCTCAATGGCAAGACCAGTTTCTGTTTGGAGTAAAGTTTGTGGGAAATATTCTTATGTGGAAGGCGGCCTACTTGCCAGTGTCTCTCACCGTTTGTTCCTTCTCCAGTCATTTCCCTGCCATGGACCCACCATTTATGCAATCCCTGTGTGGGCAAAGATCATCTCAGTGGGGACCTTTTTACTTTATTGGGATGGCAAATGGAGGCCAGGCTATTTGGCCTGAGCATTGATGAGGGGACTAGGGAAATCCTGTTAAGTCTGGAGTTCCCTCAATGGTAAATGTTGACATACTGGATAATAAATCTTAGTGAAAAGATAACTGGAGACAAGGGGGTAGAAGGATAGAATTAGAAGAATAGATTAGATTAGAGAATAGAGTTAGAACCAAATTAGACTAGGTTAGAATTTCTTCCCTTCCTGTGTGCTTGAGGTACCAACTACACCTCAGTGATGGGGTCTGCAGATGGCATCTTTGTGCAACCCTGCAGAATTGCACCTGTATGCATTGAACTGGTGGCCATGTGTCCTGCAGCTACACAAAGTCCCAACTTAGATCCTGAAGGCCTGGTGGGAAGGCAAGGGTGGGAGTCACAACTGCCTTCACCTGGGGAATCCCTTTTCTCTGATCTCACAGGCTGCCCAGAGCTATACCCCTATGCACTTTGTGTGTGTGTACTCTAGTTACACACTCCGATTGCTATTTCTGAGCACACTTTTAGCCTTAGGAGACTGAGGATTTTCTGCAACTGGGAAACCAGTGGATTCTACACACAGACTTCCTTTGAACTCTTGCCACTCTGAAAGAAAAGAGAGAGAGAGAAATCTCTGCAAATAGAACAATTTTTAGAAGTTTCTTTCCCTTTATTTTCAACCAGAACTGCCTAAAACCATTCTTTAGCTTAGATGCTATTGCTGTTTGGTGTAGTACTTCACATATGAGAATGCCTCAGAAACCATCTGCAGTTTTCTTGAATTAAAAAGTCAGCGCTCTTTTGTTAGGGTCTCTCCAGGAATGCAGTGAACTTATTCCCTGATGGCTTTATTCCTCGTTTTTATTTATTTTTTTCCCTAGGCTGACCTTCCTCTACTTGTATTTAGTGAGAAAGAAGCTTTAAAATATTAAACAGAGGTAACTGGAGAGATGGCTCTGCAGTTAAGAGCATTAGCTGCTCTTATAGAAGACCCAGGTTCAATTCAAGGCACCCACATGGCAGCTGTAAATCCTCAATAATCTGTAGTTCTAGTTCCAGGAGATCTGGCACCTTCTTCTGGTCTCTGTGTAGACCAGGTTCATGTATGGTATACATACATACATACATACATACATACATGGGAAACACCCATGCACATAAAACCAAAGTAGATAATATATTTAAATTAAAAAATAAAATGTTAAATGGAGATACAGTTCACATATAAAGCTCATGTTTTTAAGTGTTCATTAAATGGTTTTTAGTATAGTCTGTGAGTTCTATAATCACCACTCTTAATTTCAGAGCATTTTTGCAACTAACTGCCCCCCCCAAACAAAACAAACAAACAAAATCTCCGTACCCATTAGCGTCATTCCTGTTCCTGTCTTTTCCAAACTACCATCCTACCTTTGGTGTCTATACCATCCTACCTTTGGTGTCTATATGTTTGCCTACTTGAGATTCGTCTAACACTGTGGGATACTTTGTGTCTAGCTTCTTTCACTTAGCATAATGTTCTCAAGGATCCATACCTGTATCAGCATGCAATTTCTTCATTGATGAACAGTATTTCAATGTGTGCATAAACCACACTTTATCTGTTATATGATGATCATTCTGGCTATTGGAAAAGTATTGTTATGAACACTCAGGCATTTATTTTACATAGGCATGCGTTTTCAATTCTCTTTGATATTCGCCTAGGAATATATTTCATGGGTTATATGTTGACTCTCTATTTAACATCTTCAGCAATTGCCAGGCTAATTTTTTTTAAAAAAAACAATTGAGCTATTTTAAACACTTTCATCAGCAATGTTTGACAATACCATTTCCATACATCTTCTCCAATACTTGTTATGTCCATATATTTCTATTATAACTATGCCAGTAGGTGTGAATATATAGGTGGTCTTCTGGATCTATGGGCTCTGCATTTGCAGTCAACCAAAAAATTGACTGCAAATTGGATCAAAAAATTATGGTGCAAGGACTCAGACCAAAGACTGCTATGCATTGGGCAGGTACCATGACACCAAGTTACACCCCCACCTTCCCCTTCCTTAAAATGCAACCAGGGGCTGGGAATGTAGCTTAGGGATAGAATGCTTGCCTAACATGGATAAAGCCATGTTTAATTCCGTGTACCAAACACCCCTCCCCCCACACTTTTTTGTCTTATTCCCTTAATAAAACTATAACAACCATATAGCAATCTGAGATGGTATAAAATATACAGGAAAGGGTTGTCTGTAATTACTGCACCATTTTATCAGAGACTTGAGCAGCCAAGCATTCTTGCGAAGATCATGGGACAAAACTCTTATAGATACAAGATTAAATGTCTATTTCTTGTAGTAAGAAGCATTAACATGCCATAGCCTTTTAAGACTTCTCTTTAAGTAAACAGCGTGGCATTATTGCAAATAGTACTCAGTAAAGTCTAGAACATTTTTCTTGTATGGGCAAAGTCATCACCGGGATTTCACTCCTTATGTTCTTTTAGACTCTGGGTTCTCTATTTTGTTAGTCAATGGGTGTGGCCAGTTCAGAGACTCCACAGGAGTGTAATCCTGTGGCTCTGTGTCGCTGTGGCAGGCTGACTTTACCTTAACAATGTCTTTACTATTCATCCGTGTTATACCCTGTGGCAGGATTTCCTTCCTATATCCAAGTGAGGGCTCTGTTTTGCCTTACACATTTTCTCTAACTATTTTTCCATTGATAGAGGTGAAAGCTGCCTCTAGCTCTTGGTGAATATTAATAACAATGCAGCATATATGGAAACACAGATCTCCATTCATGATTCTGATTTCGGCTCTTTGAATCATGAGTGAAACTGCTCTCTCATATCTAGTGCTATTTATTGATATTTTGAAGAGCTTCTGCATTGCATTGTGTAGTGGCAATGCTATTTTAGTTTCCCTCCCAGTAGCACATAAGAATCTCAATTTCTACATATTTTAAGTAACTGTTAATGTTTATCATTAATTTTTGTTAATGATAATTTTGTCAAGTATAAAGTTTATGCTGCATCAAGCTTTTAATTTCTATTTCCTTGGTAGTCACCTCTTCTTTCTTTCCAGGTATATTTTGTCTACTTGTATGTCTTCTTTGGAAATATTCCTTTTTAAGTAATTCATCAATTAAAAAATACAAACTTATAAGCAGACACAGTTCTCAGTATATATATTTTTAATCTTAACCCTTTATTAGAGGTATAGTCTGCAAGCACCTCTTCCCATTCTGCAGGTTGAGTGTTTGTTGCCCTTTTTCCTTTGCTGTGTGAGGCTTTTGAGTTTTGTTCGGACTCACTTGGCTAGATTCTGCTGTTATTGCTAGGGTTTTTATTGTCAGATCTGAGAAATCATTGCCAAGACCAGTGTCGGGAACATCTTCCTCATGTCTTCTTTCAGATACTTGTTTCACAGTTTTACTCCCAGGTTTAAGTCTTTCATTCATTTGTGTTGATTTTTTTTATATGGTATGGGATAAAGGTCTAATTATGTATGTGTCACACTGAGGAACAAACCCAGGGCTTCACACATGCTTGGCCAATACTTAGTCATTTTTATTTTTTAAACTTTGGCCATATCTACAGAATGATTTGTACAGTTTGGTTTATGATAATTGAGGCTTCTAAATCCTCATGGAAGGGGTGTAACTCCTTTGGGTCTGTATGAATAATTTCTCAAGTCTATCAAACTGACTGCTTTTTGAGATACTTGTAATCTCTTGCTCTTGCTGGTATCTTTGTCTCACTGTGTATTCTCCGGTTTCAGAATAGCAATCCACCCTATTCTCTATCGTCAAGAGCCACCAGACAGTCAAAGCGTGCCATCCTCCTACAGGTGTCCTTGTTCACTCATGACAGACCAGTCCTTTGAGCAGCACTCTGAGAGGTCAGACTGCGGGATACATGTTCTCATCTCCTTATCTCCCGAAGGAAAATATTTGAATTTTTATGGGGTTACCTGGCCACCCTGAGCCAGGATGGCCACAGAGAAAAGTTCTGTTCCCCTTTCTTTCTCAGCAGCCCCCAAGGCATCTGACCCACACTCATTCTGAGAGTTCTTGGACTGGGAACTGACAGAAACATGTTTTTCATAGCTCTTCAAACTTCTGGACTACTGGATTCGTACTACCCCTTCCTTTCCCCTTAGGACAGAAATCATCAGCCAGGACATTGAATGGGTTTTGAGCTTGAGGATGAGGCTCACTAGGGTAAAGGGAAAGCATCTTTTTCTCCATTCCAGTGCAGCCTCTCTCTGCTTTGTGTTTGCTTGGATATTGAAACTTCTTAATTGGGTTCTGAAATTCCCAAACATGTATTTTGGTTTACAGACCACACATAATTTCATTGCACATATCCTATATTTTTGTTAAGTTTCTTCCTAAGTATTTTAGTCACTTTGATGTTTGGAGATGATATATTTTCCTAATTTCAATTTTGGATTGTTCATTGCTAGTATCTATAAATATAATCTTTTGTATATTGAACTTATATTTTATAACTGTAGAACTTGCTTATTAATTCTGATAGTTTTATTATGCACTCCTTAGGATTTTTATGTATAAGATGATGTTATCAGTGAATAGGGATTGTTTTAATTCTTTCCCAGTCTTGACAGGGGCTTTTATTAGAGAGCTGTTTTTATAACTAACCTTCTCCCTTTATCCTTATCCCTCATCAATTCTGGTTCTTATTGCTACAAATCTGCTGTCCTTCTCCAGGATCATGCAACATAGCAAACAGTTAAACGTCTTCACAACAAAGACATCACAATCACGGACCATCCCCACAGGGGATAGCCTTCCTATCCAGATTCCTTTCCTTATGCACCAATACCTGAACAATCTCCTGGACCCCAAGTCTCCATCCACGTTGGTGTTATGGATTAACCTGGGTTCCCCCTCAAGTTCTTAAGTGAGAGCCTTAACCTCCAATAGGACTGTATTCATAGGCTGATCTCTTAGGAGTTAAGATTAAGTGTGGCCTTAAGGGTAAAATACTAAATTATACAAACAGGAAAAGAGAGAGGATGTTCTTGCTGTACATGGGCGCATGCCCAGTAAACAAGCAAACCAATTTAAAAGATGAGAACAGAATAAGAAGACAGTTGTCTACAAGCCAGAAAGAATGGCCACCTGTCCTAGGTCTTACACTCTCTGGCCTCTAGAAGCCTGAGCAAGCACATTTCTGTTGTCTGAATGATCTGATTTTAAGGCCAACCTGGAATGATTAATATAGCTATGTTCAGACTTCTTCTGTCTCCATCATTCCAAGTTCTCATTTCTTTCTTCAGAATGCCTTCAGCATCTTCTTCATTTCATTCTGTGGAACAGTCCAGTCCTCAGGTCTCATGGAGGCCATATCTGTGTTTGCTCAAACAGCAGTGACAATTTTTAATATCCAAAAAGTTAAGCCCCAACAAAACTATACTAGTGTAGTTTTGGAGGGGACGTTTCACCTTTTCCCTAAAAAAGACATGTAGCTGCCATCAGTTTCGCACACATCTTATATTTCTGTTAAAAGATAATACACTTCAATCCAGTTACCAACCATATTGTAACACAGTTAAACAGACCTCTTCTGTTTTTAAGAGGCTTTTCTCTGATAAGAGAGGTTTTATCTGGGAAAACTGAACATCTTCAGGTCTTAAATTAGATCCCACCCACCTTCCTCCCTGTGACACAAAGCAAGCACGTGCCAGAGAGTGACTGGGAGTCTTCACGACACAGAAGGTCTTCCACATGCACTCAAATGGGGGGGGGGGGTCAGGAGTGAGCCACGAAATAGCAGCAGCTGTTCTGAGGTCATAGGGAATAAAAATGGAAGCCAGTGAAAGTCAACACTGAAAAAGATGTTACAGGTTTAGATTTGTGGTTGTGGATGTACTCATAGGGTAGAGTGCTCACCTGGTGTGTGCAAGGTTATGGGCTTGTTCCCAGCACAAAGCACATAAATACATAGACACATAGGCACACATACAGAGACATAGAGACACACAGACTTCATCTCAGGTTATAGAGCAGTGGTTCTCAACCTTCCTAATGCTGTGACCCTTTAATATAGTTCTTCTAGCTGTGGTGACTCCAACCATAAAATTATTTCCTTGCTAATTTATAACTGTTATTTTATAGAGGAGAGGTGTCCCAGTTCCTAAGACCATTGGAAATATGCTTTTTCCATTGTAAAATCTACATGTTAAGAAACACTGCTCTAGAAAAAACTTATTATGAAGTGTTTTGAGTTTCTCTGGGAGGTGGGGGGGGAAATCTTTCTCAAAGTTACCTGAGAGAAGATGCATGAAATATTGCCATGAGTTAAATTTCAGTGCTAGCAAGTATGCTTTGTTTGTTTTTTATTTTTTTTTACTCATTGGCTATCTACTCCAGGCCAACTTTGAGTCTATAATCTTCCTGCCTCAGTCTCCTCAGTGCAGAGATTACTGCTACACTCAACCAAGGCACTATAATTTAGAAACAGTAATGAAGATAGAAGAAAAGGAATTTAAAAATATTAAGCAAGGTAAGAATTAGCTGAGTATGGTTGTGTCAGACACTCCTATAATCCTAGGAGGCTGAGGCAGGAGGATCACTGCAAGTTTGAGACAAGTCTGGTTTATATAGTGAGTTCCAGGCCAGCCTGGCTACACAGGAAAACACTGTGTCCACAAAACAAAGCAAAAGAAACAAGAAAAGTAATATAAAATGCCATTATTTGTGGGAAAGATTTTCTGATAAATTAGATTAATAAACAGATAAATGGAACAAAAGTCAGACAACTGTGTTACCGGTGTGCAGTTTGTGGGCGGGAGTTTCAGGCTTCAGGCCTTGTGATTTGGTGGCTGAAGTAAGGGCTCACACAGACTTGCCAGATAACAAAGGAATAATAGCTCAGCTTAGAGAGGGATACACTGTCATGTCTGATGGCTGTCCACCTGAGTGAGTGGAGTCAAGAGCCACAGATTGCAACCTGAAGTCTCTTTTTACGGTGTCTAAAGAAAACGGGTTGGCTAATAAAAGGAATAATTTGGCTGGTTCTCTATTTTGAGTGACAGTTAAGTCATATATTCATTTTCCTTACAGTTCATATCTCTTACCATAATGCTTTAATTGTATTCATGCTCAATCATGCACAGGTATAAGATTTAAATAGAGGATTCTCCCTAAAACTTGAAGGACACAGTTTGCCTTAATGTACATGCATCCAAAACCAGTTCTAGACAAATCAGAATTAGGAACATATTTGAATAAGAACTGTCTAAATTTGATTGTTGTTAGGGGCAGAGAAATTTACACTAGTGTTCAGAGAGGGGTGTACGTGTTGCCTGATGTGGTAGAGTCTAAGGGGGTCTGAGGTTGCAGGGTGATTGTTGGAGAGGGGTGTGTAGTACATGCAGGTAAAGGAGCTAGACTACCAGTTGTATTATTATAACTGAGGGGATAGTCATAACTCAAAGCAGTTAGTGCCCCAGGCCACTAAACTATTCCCCATGCTTGCCTGCTGCAGAAAGGCTGCAAAAGTCATTGGCAAACTTTTTCTTAAATGGGTCAGACACTAAATATTTTGGGCTTTGTTGTAGCTGCTCAACCTTCTAATAAAAGGGAAGAGCAGAATAAATGAACAAATGGGTGTGGTCGTGTTCTAATAAAACTTTATTTATAAAAGCAGAATGTAGTGTGAATTGTCCTATGGCCAACACTATGCTAGAACAACACAAGGACCAATTAAGGGAACGTCACAGGATTGTAGCAGTGGAGAAGGAACTTGTATAGCATTCCTCCCGAGGAAATATTGCAGCTGCAATACACCAGAATACCTTTCTCCTGTGATACATGAAGCTTGATACCATTGTGTCAGCTTTAATATGGCAAGTTTAGAGGTGAGAGGACAAAAAGGCATGCAATGTCATACTTTTATAATAGGAAAAGACACTTCAATTGAATAGAATCCTTTATGTATATATTTAAGACAGAGAGGACAGAAAATCTAGACTAAAACTCCTTAGATAAATCCTGTTTCTCAGGATTTCTATATCTATGTGGAAAAGGAGACATATATGATCTGAGAGTTCACAGAATTTCACAATAAAACCATGTCCTGCAAACGTATGTCCATTCTGTACCCTCAACCCCTCTGGTGTCCTTCTCTAGATTGCAGAGAACCCTTGTTTCCATCCCCAGGGGATGAGTTACACTAAGATACATTTACTCTTTGGTAGCCTAGAAATGTATCCTTTTGCTGTTGCTCCTCAGAGAATATGTGATCTATAAACCAATCTGGAAATCACCTTCTTGTTCCTGAGAAAAATTTTTTTCCTATATGACTCCCATCTTGGGAAGAATGGAGAAAAAGGAATAGACTTGCTGTTTGATTTGTTTTCTGTTGCTGTGATTGATCACCCTGACCAAAAGCAACTTAGGGGAGGAAATGGTTTGTTTAATCTTACACTTCCAGGTCAAATCCATCATCGAGGGCCGCAAGATAGGAGCTCAGGCAGGAACTGAAAAAGAAACCATAAAGGAACTCTGTTTGTTGGCACATTCTTTCTAGGTCATACTCAATTGACTTTCTTATACAACCCAGAACCACCTGTCAGAAAGTGCCATAGCCCACAGTGGGCTGAACGTTCTGGTGTCAATCAACAATCAAGAAAAGCTCTTCAGATTCTCACAGGACAGTCTGATGGAGACAACTCTGATGGAGGAAGAGGTTGCCTCTTTCCAGGCAACTCTAGGCTGTGTCAAGTCGACAGTATGTGTCAACTAGCATAACTACCCCTTGTCAACTTGACACAAGCACATTACTATAATCCATACCTTTTCATTTCTTGTTTGTCCCCTATTGTCTAATGTTAATATCATAATAGGAAATACCATACAACTTTTAAAGCTCCACAGTTTTTAAAAATCCCAATTAAAATTTCAGTGCATCTTTAAAATATCCAGTTTCTTAACCTTGGACTCCTATAAAAAAAAATCCAACTTAAATGCTTTCTTATTCCAAAAAGGAAGAACTAGGGCACAGAAACAATCAAATTAAAGCAATCCAAAATTCAGCAGTGTAAATCAAATCCTGTAGCTCAGTATCTAACGCTCATGCTCTTTGGTGATGGAAAGGGCTTTGGTGACCTCATATCCTCAGGTCTGTCATTTGCAGCAGGTTTGGGCCAGCCCCACTCTAAACCTAACACTGCCCGTGGCAGATGGCCCATGGTCCTGGCATCTCCAGTATTCTGGGTCTTCATTTCAACTATGTTTGCTCCTTCACTATTGGCCTCTGTTGGTCTCTTGGGGGAGTCTGCTCCTGCTACATGGTGCCCTGTCTCAGCTTCCTTCATGATCCCCTGAATCCTTTTGACGTTAAGCTTCCAACCACAGTATATGAAACTTTTATGCATTATGAAGTTCAGTTGCCAGCTTTAGATGCAGCTTTAGTGTGTATCAGACCACATCTTTTGTGTGCTGGCCCTGACAAGATGCTTCCCAGAAGATTTTGTGTCAGCTATGCTCATCTCTTGTTAATCACAGCTGATTCTTCATCCTCAACTGGCCAGCAACCACATTCTTAGTGTAAGAAAGTTCATAAACGACCTTCCAGTCTTAGCTCACCTCTGACATGTCACAAGCCATGGTTCCATTATCTGCATTTTAACAGCATCCTTATCTTCAGACTGCCTATAGATCAACCTGTTAAACTCTGAGCACTCAATGGCTTTTCCAGTTCAAAGTTCCAACATTTTCACAATAGTGTGGCAAAGTCTTCCTTCCTTACTACAAATGGCCCTATGGACCTTCATAGGAAGTAGCAGAGAACAATTAGTTTTAGCCCTAATGAGTTGGTTCTGGAACGTTAATTTCTTAACCATAGGAGTCCTCAACGTGATTGTTAAGTTGGCTGAGTCACTGAAGAAATATACCTCCAGCCTGTTGTATAATTATCTCAGGAATTATAAAGGCAATAAATGCATGATTGTTTTTTATGAATACATTAAAGCAGAGATGTATAATTGGCACTTTAACGATCTACTGGCAGCAAATTAGATATTAATGTGATTACAAAATGATAATTACTTCTGGCAAATAATTGGCATCACCTTTCAGTAGCCTCTTCCTACTACATTCTTGTTGCCTATAAGAAAGAGAATCAAATGAAGGCCGAATGGGAAAGAGTGAGTCAATTACCCAAACAACCGGTTGATCTTTATATTCTTACCCAGTGAGTCTTTGGGGTTTAATAACAGCGGTAATAGACTATATTTTTTTCCCTGCATGATGCACAAATGATGTATAAACTTTCGTAATGTAATTACCACCCTTAAATCACTTCGTTTTTGATAGCTGTTAGCTGCTCAAGAGATGAGATTGTTCTTCATAATCCCCATTAGTTTAAGAGGGAAAACCTTGCCTCAGAAGAAAGACAGGTAGAGATGGAGAAGCAGTGTCCTTGCTGTATATACAGGCAGGCTTCCTCAACCATGCTTGTATGCACAACTAACTTTATTAGTCTTTATTTTATGATCTCTTACATTGTATGCATATATGTGTCTCTGTGTGGGTATGTGCACATGTGTGCCAGTGCCCATGGAGGCCAGAGGAGGATGTTAGATCCCCTGGAGCTGGAGTTACAGGTGGTTCTGAAGCTCCTGCTGTGGGTGCTGGGAAATGAACTCCAGTCCTTGAAAGAGCAGCAAACACTCTTAACTAACCATTGAGCAATCTCTTTAGCCCCCTATGATTAACTTTTAACCTCACATCTGTGTTTATGAAAACAGTTTAAGGAAAAGGGCTCCGAACACAAATTTACATCTTCTTTTTTTTTTTTAAGGATTTTTGGTGCTTCCAGTGTGCTGAACTTGAGGCTTTGCATTTGCTTTACACTGAGCTATGCCCCCTTCCCTGAAAACACAAGTTCCTGAGACTCGACTGGCAAAATAAATGTAACCTTTCTATATTTGATGGGTCATTTGAGCTGTTTCAGTTGGCTAAAAATGATGATTAAAAATAGACAATATACTCTTACACTGTTTTGATTAAGTAGTCGTGCTTATTGATATGCAAACTGTTGAGATTGGGAACTGAGACAGCACACCGTCAGCTGCTGACTTATTCTTACCCCATCTACTGCTGTATACATTGTATTGAATTTACCGCGCACCTCCTGTTCTCTCCTGAAACTGAATAATAAGATTAAACACCCCCCCAGTAATGAGAGCACACACTATATTGATAGATTCTCAGTTGCTCAGATCTGCTTTTGATTTTTCTTTTATATGCAACGCAGAGTCTCTAAATAGGTCTTTTTGAATTTGAATGGCTAGCACCAGAAGCTGTACTGTAAGGACAGCACAGGCAGAGTGAGACCTGAAGCTGAGGCCACTTCACAGGACTCTCAAATCATGTACTTGAAAATCAAACCATGTTGTGGTGCCAGAGAGATGGTTAAGTGGTGATTACTGAGAGAACCAGGGTCACTTACATCTAGAAATGTGGTTACTGATGTTCAGAGTTAATGCTTAGAAGTCCTTTGTGTTTCTAAGTTCTTGGTTATAGACTGAATACTTATGACTCCAAAAATATATGCAACATGCATTCACTTACTCATTTGCACTTTCAGCAATTACTTAAGTATCTATGAGTTTAGAGACTATGTTACATTCTGGGTGTACAGGAGGTGACAAATCAGACATCATCTTCACCTTTTTCATGGCATATAGAAAAAAAGATAGTTCCATATTGTTGTTTCTGGAAGCAACTTATCCAGATGAAGTTTCTTATTCCTTCCTTTCTCTTTTTCTTCTCTCCATCCCCCCTCCTCTTTTCTCTTTTCCCACAGGGTTCCGAAAATTATTTTCATTGTGATACAGAGTTGATAACATTTGGTTTATTAGATGATACTGTTTGGGGAATATGAGATAAAGTCCTGGGGACCAGCTATACATCTGTCTAGCTCATTTCTTTTTGATGGTTTTTATGTTCCCTGGATGTACTAAATGTCCCCGAGAGGGGCATTAATGTTTAAGAATATGCTTTATTTGTACTTCTTTCTCTTTTTTTCATCATGTGTGTGCACACATGCATGTTGGAGGGTGGGCTTACCTGTGTGTGTGCATGGAGGTCAAAGATCCACTTTAGTTATTTTGTTTTTGGTTTTTCTGTTTGTTGTTGTTGTTTGTTTTTCTCTCACAGAGCCAGGAGCTCACAGTTTCACCAGAGATTGGTGGGTCAGCAACCTCTGAAATCTGCAGTCACTGTCCTCATACCCCTGGAGTTACAGGGCACACTACTGTACCCAGCTATCATTGTGAGTGCCAGGAATCCAAACTCAGATCCTCACACCTGTACGGCAAGCACTTTCAACCCAACCCCATAGCTCTTTTCTTCATTTTTACTAAGGAAGATTCCAGTGAATGGCTACCATCTACTCTATACCGGGTTACTATTGTGGGCCAGATGATTTCTATAGGTAGTGCATAATATATCATGGAAACTTTTGAGAGGGAACTTACCCTCTTTTGGTAAGTGAAGAAACCGAGGCCAAGCAAGGGCTGGTAACTTGTCTAGAGTCTCACAATTGTATTTGACATAGCTGGGGTTTGAACTTAAGACTACAAAAGAACAAAGCCCAATGGCCCTCTTCATTCCTTACTGCTTCCAGAGTCTCTATGTGTCCTTTCCAACCACTATCTGCTACCTCTGTGGGCTCCTCTTGCCTTTTCTCAAGTAGGGGATGCAGGCAGTGAAAGATCTCTCCAGCAAGACAGGGTTTCACTACCCTTTTGTTTGTTAATTTCATGCTAATTTTATACTAGAAATAACAATACTCTAATATTCTAGCATTGACCTGATTCCAGTATAGTACAAAATTTGGCCATGTCTTTTAACCAATTAAAAAAGAGGACAATTATTTCTTCTTTTTCTTGGCTAATGAGGGAGATAACCTGATTATTGACATATATTAAGAATGTGAGGTCTCTATAGATTTGACTTTCACATAAGATTAGTAGATAAGTTTTGCAGATAGGGAAAAGATGATGTAAATGTATAGACAAATTAATTTTGATTCACTCTGGAGTTGGAGATTAGTTGCAAGGGTAATAAGGGCTGCATTGTTAAGGGTCATTGCACAAAGCTAATCTTCTAACAGAGCAATTGCCCTGGTTGTGCCCATGGCTTTGAAATCATCATTCCTTAGCATTTAATAAAAGGTGGTCACAGGGCACTTGTAAATAAATATCACTGACTGCACATTTTATTTTAGAAACCTTATTTGCTTACCACGAAAATGGAGTTTTTTGCTTGACTTTGAAGTCTGCTCAGCAAGAAAACGGTATTTCTAACTGAATTAAAGCTTTTAACTCTTGATAAATTGCCTTTGGTTGCCTTTATGCCTGTTTGCAATAACGTCCCATAAGCCCCATGTGTAGCAAACACTAGTGTCAGTAGATAAGTGTTTTTAGGAGTTACAATTAATTGCAAAGATATAAGGAAGACAGCATGTGTTTGCTAGGTTGCCAAATTTTGGGAAGCTCAGGGTTATATGAATGCAGCTCTTTGCGGTGCCAGTTACCAGCAGTGGTGGTTTAATGTTTGGATGCATGCTGGGCTTGGTGCCTATAATCCCAGTACTCGATTTGGAAGATAGACTGGGGAGGATCGGGAGTTTTAGGACAGACCAGTTTGGGCTACATGAGACTCTGTTCTTAAAAAAACAAAAACAAAAACAAAACAAAACAAACAAACAAACAAACAAACAAGACTGTTAGTAGGAATGTACTAGAAAAGCTGTACCTGCTGTTAGAACCAGAAGCAAATATAAAGTATTCACTCATTTATTCACTCCATTTCAACAATAATTATTGAATATTTGATATATACTCTTTTAGGAGAGAGAAAACAAAATAGGATAACTATGACCTTATTTCTTCATGGAAAAACTTTTGTAGACTTCATATAAAAGCTGTCTGTACCTGAAATGTGTTTTAAAGGAAGTTCTAAACAGAAGGTTCTACTCTTACATTTAATTTTAGTTTTGCTCATGTATGGATATGTTCTATGTGTCTAGTTTTTGAAGTATCTTATCTTCCAGTGCTTTTGAGATATCCCGTGATGGTGTTTTTTCATTCCTAGCATTGTTTGTACTTTTTCCTGAAGGACTTTATCATAGGGTAAAAGCTCTGAGCCCTCTCCAGGTTTGAAAACCTACCAAACCCACCAATTCCTGAGCCCAAAGTAACCACAAGTCCGTAAGATTGAAAACTTACCAATCCCTGAGCTTGAAATCACAGCAATCCCTGGGTTTGCTCCAAGCTCAGGACTTGAAATCTCACCAATCTCCACACCAGATATTTCCACTTTGAAAAACTCCTTCCCCAAGAAACCCTACATAAGCCTGTCTCCTATTCAGTTCCTTGCTCCTTCTTGCCCCAGCAGAGGCAACACCCTCCTGTGTTTTCCCAAAAAAATCTGTGTGAAGTTTGGTATACGGTATCACTTTGTGGTATTCCTTGGCTGCCAGGATACCTTCCCTCTCAGAGCTGCAACACTTCCACTAAGGAAGCGTTTCCCTTCAGAGCTGCAACACTTGACATTTATCAGCATTGTTTTTTTCCAATAAACCAACTATTTCTTCAGTGGTGCCATCTATTAAATAACGACTTTTTAAAAAATTAATACACATTTTTAATTATTTACTTGGGCTCAATGTTCTGTTTATCGTTTTAACTTGTATAACTGTTTCTTCTGAGAACGTAACTCTATTCAATTGGGAACCCCTTTAGACAGGGAGGGGAACAACTTAACATAGCTTCAGAAAGTCCTTGAAACTGACCAGGTTCTCTAGGCCCCTCCCTCTCAGACAAGCCAAACTGCAAAGAAGACTCTGAGACCAGATCAGCTGTCTAGAAGAAGCAGAAACCAGCTCAGCTGCTTATAAGAGGTTTAGACCAACTGAGTGAGAAGGACACTGTCCAGCCTTGAGCTTCCTGAAGGCTGGGCAGAGTGCTCCTGGTTCCCAGCTTTTGTGAACTGTCACCCATGCTGGGGTGGGCTTTGGTGATATAGCTGTCTTTGAGTCATTTATGTTCCTGTAAATAACCTAACACCATACACCTGTAATTAAATCCAATAAAACTCATTGGTTCAACAAGTTAGACTTTGGTAGTAACCATACTTTGGTCTGTCTTGAGCATCCTATCTGGAGTAAGTGTTTTACTTAAGTAAGTGTATGTGTGTGTTTTTCTCCCTCGGAAAATTTTGACACACAGCATTTCTTTTCTTTTCTTTTCTTTTCTTTTCTTTTCTTTTCTTTTCTTTTCTTTTCTTTTTTAGATTCAAACTATAGCACAAGACTTTTTTTATTGGATATTTTCTTTATTTACATTTTAAATGTTATCCCCTTTCCTGGATCTCCCAAACCCCCTATCGAATCCCCCTTTCCCTGCTTCTATGAGTGTGTTCCCCCAGCAATCTACCTATGCACTCCCGCCTCCCTGCCCTTACATTCCCCTACACTGGGGCAGCGAACCTTCACAGGACAAAGGCCTCTCCTCCCATTGATGCCCAACAAGGCCATCTTCTGCTACATATGTGACTGGAGCCATGGGTCCCTCCATATGTACCTCTTGGTTGGACACATAACATTTCTTAAAAATACTATATAGTCTATTGATTTTCAAATTTTGAGTCTTTTTTGATTTCTATTGTATATTTAGGATTAGATATTTCAGACTAAATGTGGAATATATAGTTATATATACACTTACAAGATATATATGCTTATATATAAATTAAATATATAATATACACATATAATATATAAATATATAAATGATATATACATGAATGTATAATATATAAATATGTAACTATATATTAATTAAATATATAGATACCAATAAGCCAAAGAAGAAGATATATATGTATATAGGATATTAACATAAGACATTAATATAATATTAATATAGCATTAATATTGTATATTAATATTAATATATTAATATAAGATATATATGATGATATGCATATACACATATATCTTTTTCTTTGCCTTATTAATATTTATATGTTTAATTCATAATATTAAAACATAATGATATCATTTTTTAAATCAAACTTACTACAACTGGAATGAAATAATCTCCATTATGATTTTAATCTTTCAAAATATATTGAGAATTTCTTTATGGCTCCAAATATTGCAGCTTTTCTAAATGTCTATGTCTTCTTAAAAATAGTATATATATTCTATAGTCATTAAGTGTAATATTTATACGTATAGATATTTACATATAAAACCATTATACTTAGTATATATATTTATACACTCATAAATTTGTATGTATACAGACAGACAGACACACACACACACACACACACACACATATATATATACACACACACACACACACACACAATCATGGAACATCTGTTAATTGTTACACCTTTGCCTGTACTGACTTTTTAAAGTGCTGAGGTTAAAGGAATGAACAACCATTCCTGGCCTCTACTAACTTTTGTGACTATCTGTTCTAGCTATGAAACAGGTATATTGAATTTTTCTATTATAGCTATGGATTTGACTATTTTAGGAAGGCTGTTCACAAAGTCTTATTATGTAGCCTTACGTGGTCTGAAACTTGCTATATAGACCAGCCAGGCCTCAAAACTGTGACGATTCCCCTGTCTCTGCCTCCTGAGTGCTGGCATTACAGGGGTGCTACCATGCTCAGCTCTCAGTTCTGTTTCTCTTGCTTTATGTATTTAGAAGCAATTATAAGAGATACAAACAAACTTGGCATAGTTCTAAATTGAGCACAGTATTTGCTTTGATAGTTTTGTTAGGTTCTTCCTCAAGGTTTTTTTTCCTCTAAAGTCTTATTTATCTGTTAGTCGTATAGCTAATATAACTTTTGTTGGTTAGTATTTTCATAGTATCTTCTTCTATAGTCTTACCTTCAATCTTAATGTATTATATTTGAATATATTTCTTTAATCAGTATATGTATGTGTATGTGTGCTTATAAGTATATAAACACCGATTATAAAAATCTATTTTTAACCAAAATTATTGTATTATTTCCATATAAGGAAATTGTTGATGTATGTGGGCCTCCATCTACCATCTTACCATTGTCTATTTGTCTCACATGGTCTTTTTGGTGTTTTTAAAAATTGCTTCTTTCTTTGCCTTTGGATTATTTTATATGATCCATAGTTAAACATTATCTTCCTGTCCTTTTATTATTTACCCTAAGGATTAGATTATGTATGCCAAAGTATCAAAGTCTAATATGTATCAGTATTTTCCCCTCATACTAAGTGAAGCAAATCTTAGAATAGCATCCCTGAAAGCATGATTTGTGGACAAGCAGCTGTTCTACGTACTGTTTTCAGTTAATGATCTCAGAAGCTTGAAACAGAATTGAAATCAACTACATCGCTGTGTATACTGTTTATTTCAGCTGACATTTTTGCAAATGATACTGCCACGTGTGTGTGTGTGTGTGTGTGTGTGCTGAGCTCAAGACTTCATATATGCTAAGCATATATTCTGCAATTGAACTACATCCCCCAGCCCAAATGATAACTTTCTAAATTAAAGGACGAGTGTATGGAATTAAATTTTGGAGCAAGCTTCTTATTTTTCTGTGGAATGATGCTTTTAGTAGCACTGCCTTAGGATGCTGTGACCCTATTTAAAGTAGTGTCTACAGACAGATATTCTCCTCTCATACACTGTGATTCTCTGCTTTAAACCACAGAGGACATTATTGATGTAGCTTTATACACTTAGTATATTTTATATTTATCTACGTATAACCTTTCACTGAACATTCCTATTTTATCCTTAGGTTTTCGTATGGGATCATTTTCTTTCTGCTTAAAAATATTCTTCAGGAGCAGAGGAGCTGGCTCAGTAAGAACCAGTGCTTACCATGCAAGAATGAACACCCATATTTGAATCTCCAGTGTCCCTGTCAAAAAGCACTGTGTGGCCACACATGCCTGTAAGCTCAGCATCGGAGTGGAAAGAGGGCAGAGATAAGTGTATCCTGGGAGCTAGATGAGGAGCCAGCAGAACCTAAACATCGAACTTCTCCTTATCTCTAGGCAGGGAGCTACAGAGGAAGACACCAGATACTCTCCTCTAGACTGCACATGGATGCACAATGTATGTGCTGCACACACGCACATACACACACACACACACACAAATTCACATACACCATACTTACTCACCCTTCCCAAATACTTTTTAGTACTTTTCCTTAGTGTAGCATTTCTTGAAAAATTATATTCCTCTGAAAACATTTATTTTCCTTTAGCTTTAAAGGATAATTTCCCTGAGTTATATACTAAGTTGGGATAATTATTTTCTCTCAGTACTCTTAATACAAGAATCCATTGTGTTTTGGCTCCTTTGATTTGTAAGCCGTGTATCTTAATTTGTTCTTGTAAAAGTAATAAATCCTCTCCCAACCATTATAAATATTTCCTCTTGTTTTTCAATAGTTTAACAGTGATCTGCCTATTATATTTTTCTTTCTTCTATTACACTTGAAGTTTATAGGACTCATTAAATCAGTTTTTAAGATGTTTGGCCAATATCTCTTCAAATACTGCCTCTGACCTTTCTAAAGCCTTGCATTTTGAAACAGTGACTTTCATATATAATAGGTTTGTTTTTTCACCAGGCTTTGTTTATCTCTCACACTCTGTTCTGAATTTTTATTCTTTTTATTTCTGTGTCTCTGTTTGGTTACAACAGTATCCTAGAGATTTGGCTTTTAATTTACCAATTTTTTTTCTTCTTTCATTTTTAGTTTGCTATTAAAGTGCTTCACTGAGACATTAATTTTGGATACTATACTTTCATCTCCATTTTATTTGATTCTTTCTAAGTATTTTAGATTCTACCAAAGTTCCTAACTTTTAGCTTTATTCCCTTGACCATATTTAATATGGTCTCTGTTATTCAGATCCTACATATGTTGATTTGTATTGTGTGTTATTTCCCTTAGGTTTGGGTCCTTATTTCCTACATCTTAAAAGCCTGGTTATTGTAGAGTGTGTTTTGGATACTATATATGAAACATTGTAGAGAAGACTTAAGGCCTCAGATACTTTTATCCTCCTTATGGAAAGAACATATTTGCTTCTGGAAAACGTGAGAGAACACTTAATTCCCAAGCACCCTATGTTAGTCAGGAATTGAGAAGATTTGAGCTTCCATATGGATGGAAACTTCTGTATGTGGATGGATAGCTTCTTTCTCTTCACCTTTCTCTGAGGATATAGCACCTCAGGGCCTGTGGTAGTTGATTTCATCTCTCCATTTAATTGGGTCACCATGCCTAAGTATTGCATTATGCCAACATTAGTATAAATGTTGCTATGTGTCTGCTTGGAGTTTATTTGTTTCTCCTTAGATGAGATTAACATTTAAGCCAATAAACTGTAGGTAAAAAAGATGCCTTTAGGTCAGGAATTGAGAAAAGGTATCAGCAATGTGTTACATGTGTTGCTTTTGTATTTTCCCTGTGTGTTCGTCTACTTATGGTGAGTTTAGAATCCACTGGATCATAGAAAAGTCACCTTTAGATTTAAGATTAATTATCAGTTTCCCCCTAGAGTTATATCTTGCTGGTCTTCTCTAAAGATTCTAGATTTGTCAGTTATTTTTTTTTAAATTACCTCTCAATGTGTGTGTGTGTGCTGTGTGTATGTGTGTGTGTATGTATTGACATGTGTGTGGTGTGAGTATATGTGTAAGTTGTGTGTGTCCTGTTGGTTATTTGTGTTCTATTGGATATATTTAAAGAACCCTAGTATAAGGGTCAAAAACACAATTTAGGAATTTATAGAGAGGCCCGTTCCTTAGCAGGCCCCAAATTCTTCCGTTGCCCTGAAAATTCATTATAAATAAGTCTGCTCCGTTTTTCTGCCTTTCATCCATTTCTATGTGAATTGGGAATTTCTCTAGGGGCAAGGTGATGCCAGGCTCCAGACTCACTATTCACTTCCTTCTCTTTGGGGGTTTTGGCTCTCATAATGATTCCCTGCCATTCTCTGGTGCTGTCATACAGATTTTGAGCTTCATTGTTAGCTTTTTGAGTTGTTCTCGATGAGATACTTGGTCAGGTTTGTCTATGTGATCATTTCCAGAGTGTTTTCCTGGGACAGATGTCTGTTCTTCTTGATGAAAATCTAGGCAGGAAATGAGATGAAGAATTCAGTTTGGCGTGTATTGTCTTCAGACCTAAGGTGAAATAGCAGGAAAGAGGTGGAGTATATTAGTTGAAAACTCAGAAAATAAATCTCTGCAGGGAAGACCTGGTATTATCAAGTATATTGATAGCATTTAAAAGGGGTGGAAATGAATGGAGTAGCTTAAAGAGAAAGTCTAAACAAAGTGTGTGTGTGTGTGTGTGTGTGTGTGTGTGTGTGTGTGTGTGTGGTGTAGGAGAGCTCTTTCAGGATGAATCCTAACGTTTAGACATTAAGTAGAGGAGAAGGTTTAAGTGAAATGTTGGAGGTGTCTGCCAGATGAGAAGACGGAATCATACAAGCAATCATACATTTAAAGGAGCAGAGGACTTTCAAAACGATGGCTGTGAGGATAAGCCTGTCAACATGGACCTAAAAAGTTCCCGAGTATTCAAGTCTCAGGGGTGTACCACAGCACTTGATAAATGGCCGTACTTTGCAGTGGAGTGGGTGGACAGCCTCAGGAAGAGTGATTCGGGGGACGTGGGAGGCTTGCCCAGCAGCAATCACCCTGGTGCCTTTCAGTCTATAATCTGATGAGTTCTGCGCCACTTCAACCTGAAAGGCTTATTTGAAATCTTCACTCTGTCCTTTTGGCAAATGACTCGGGTAATGCTTGTCAAGGGCAAAGAAGGATAGTAGCCTGCCCACTTCTTAATCTCAGCAATTCAGGAAGCAAACTTGTGCTTCAGTACTGGTTCAAACTCGCACACAGCTGCACCTCCTGAGGTGAGCTTTCATTGTTTGCCTACTCAGAACTCGGGTGGATGCCTCACCACAAGCAGGAGGCAGTGGGAATGTGCATCTCTCATCTGAAGCTGAATGCTCTCCCATGACAAGCCTTTACTATTCTGAACTGTCAGTACAGTTCAAATTAGTTCAGAGGAAGATTAAGAATGAAGTAAAACCCATTGTTTCTTCTTGACAAAGCATCAGCAAAGTCCAGTGTCAAGGAATGAAAACCAGTGTCAGTAATATGCTGCACACACGGCCTCTTTATTTCCTAGAATGGGTTAAAGAATGGATGTCTCCCGGTAGTGGCATATTTGTTGTTTTTCTGGTGAGTTTGGCAACAGGGCACGCTCATAGACATTTCAACTAGAAAGGAAAGCAGTGACCCCCAAAGCCCACCTTCCCTTGTGGGTAAGTGTGGAGTATAGCAGGTCCTTATCTGAGCCATTTTACCATGTATAAAATGAATTTACTTATTCCTTTAATTTTTCCGATTCCTATCTGATGAGGCAAGAAGAGCCCATAAGTTAGGCATAAATTATAACAAACTGTTTCATTTAAATAGAGCACTTTAGCTATACACCATTCTGATACTTTGGGGAAAAGCTGTTTGGACATAGTTTAAGGCACCATTAAATATGGCCTTTAATCAGTGCAATCTCAGCCTAGCTGTCTAACTCTACTATTTTGTGACTCTTGGTGGTTATTAAAGAGCTATTTATATATGGTAATACCTTCATGAAGGAGATTGAACAATTTGTCGAGTTATTGGAGAGAGGGTACAATCCTGAAATATGTTCATTCTGGGTATCAAGTCATTTAATCTCTCTGATTTTGATTTTAAATTAAAATTAGGAGTAACAGAGGACTTGTCTTGGCTGTACCATCACATTATAAACCAAATAAATCAGGATAATGTGTAGAAGGTCCTTCTAGAACAATGTAGGACTTTACTTGTTACACTGTATTCAAGACCTTATGGGAAACCATGACAAAAGCTTTGCCTCTTGTCAATCACTAGTGCTGAGAAGTCTCTCTGTACATTAGAACAATGTCCAGAACTCGTAAGCATTCAGAACTATCAGACTGAGAAATTTTCAGGATAGCATAAGCCACAAGGAAAACAAACAAAGGCTCCAACTTTAAAGGTCTTAGGATTAGCCATTTTGACATTTCAGAAAGGAACATACATTTCCATTGGCTAGTGAGGCTATAGCAGACAGTTCTGCCAGCACCAAATCTCTGAAGTATAGGAAAGAGAGGGGATGGGAGAAGAAGGAGTAAGAGGAGGGATGAGAAAGAGGAGGAGGGGGATGGGAAAGAGGTAGATAAAGAAGAGGAATAAAGATGAGACAGAGAAGGAAGAAGAAGTGGAGGAGGAGGAGGAAGAGGCTGTCAGGAAAGAGAGCATAAATTAACAATGGAAAGTGAGAATGTTTCACTCCCCCACCCATCCTACCCCCACCCCATCAGTAGAGAAAGAGATTGTAAAGGTTTTATATTTGGAAGAGCTTGGAGGTCGTTAGGTTCACAGATGGTAAGTTTCCTACTTAGTGCTCACTCAGAACATGTTTCTCAGTCATTGTTCCTCTGCTGCTCATTCAAGATACCACATCATCAAGGCAAAGAGCCATCCCAAAGCTGAAGTGTGAGGATGTTAATCTCAAGGCCATAGGCACAGTGTGTGAGATACCACGCCTCAATCACTTATCAGCTACTCCTACTGGATGAGGAGGGCAGGGTTCCAGGGTTAGGTGCAGAGCTGTGGGCACTCTATCTAATCAGAAGGTTCTAATCAGGCTGCTGTAAATCAATTAGATTAGGCACACACACAAAGGACCTTTTTCATCTTCTTCGTTATGGTCCAAATCTACGATGTTGCTTTTGCCAACTATAGTTCATTTTGAGCAAGTTTCCTTGCTGGTTGTACTACTCTGGGAGGCTCTGAGAGGAGGTGGGACCTAGCTGGAAGAAGTAGGTAACCAGGGGAGGCCTTTCAAAGTCACATTTAGACTATACTTTGGATTGGGCCTGCCCTGTTTCCTGGTACACCACCAATGTGAAGTCTCTGGTACCTGCTCCTGCTACCACAGACTGAGATTCTCTGCCCTCCCTCCTCTCCCATGATGTACTGAAACCCCTCTGAAATGGAGGCAAAATTAATCTTTGCTTATTTAAATTACTTCTTACAGGTATTCTGGCCACAGCAATGCAAAAAATGAGTACACTCCCCATACCACAGTCAGGCAACTATACTGTAGAGAGATTATCTTGTGTATTGTATGAATGCCTCACCTGTCAATTAGAAAGCCCATGACTTATAGCTTAGGCAGGAAATAGAGGTAGGGCATCAGAAAGAGAAAGAGTTCTGGGAGAAAAGAGGTGGGGAGATGAGCCAGAAAAGAGGGAAGAGATGGACATATAATACCTGAGCACATGTAACCAGCCACACAGCAAAATGTAAGGTTGAATAAACAGGTTTTTTTTAGTTATGATCTAGTCAGAGTAGAACCTAGCTATATGGCCAAGGTATCTGTAAATATAACTTGAGTCTGAGTCTTATTTTTAGGAGCATGGGGCTGGGAAGTACAACTGGGGATCAACTACAGCACTATTCTGTGGGGATATAAATATGACCACCATCTTACAAGTAGCACTGAAATTCACATCCTTTTTTCAGGTGGAAACTCAAGACCTTATCAGCTTGGAGCTACTCTAGCAAAGATTCATTCCTGAAAATGTTGGAGATTAAGTCAGTAGATGCTGGCCCAGGACTTCAAGGTGAGGACAGTAGTTTCTTGAGGTGGCTACAGAAAGAACCTCACACGGAGAGGCTTAGGCAGCAGTTTAAAGGTAATGCCTCACACTTTGAGAGGCTAGAAGTCTAAGATAAAGGTGCTGACAGGGTTTATTCCCTCAGAGGACTGTGGGAATTGGTTGCATGCCTACCTTACAGTTTCTTGTGGTTTGCTAGCATTTTTAAAAAATCATTTCCCAGCTTGAAAAAAAACTCATCACTTTATGTTCATGTGATAATTTCCCTCTGTATATATATGTGTCTTTGTCTGCATTTCCTCTTTTTTATATGGGCTCTATAACCTTGGATTAGGACCAACTCTGATGATGCCATAATAACTTGATCATATCATCTTCAAAGACTTATTTTCAAATAAAGTCATAGCCTGACATACTGAGGGTCATGGCTTCAATACAATTTGACTTATGGGAAAATTCAGTTTTTCTCAAGTGTCAGGGCTCTGACTTTTGGTGCTATAATCTAATAATTTGCTTAATGACATTACATCTAGCATTGCTGGGGTCGACTTGTCAAGAAGTTTCCAGTAATATATCATGCAAATGAATTCTATATTTATTGTATAAAGTATGCATTACTGTGGATTAGAGAATAAGGAGTGGCCAGCAGGAGGCAATGCCCCTTCACTGAGAATGAGTCCTGTGACACAGAAAGTGAGATTGTGCCCTGTTAGTGCATGAATGGATTCAGACCACTCCAGGTTGCTAAATTGTTAGATGCCCTAGGATGAGGTTCCTCTATAGACCATGTGGTTTGAGGCATCAGGAAATGCCAGGGGAAAACCATGTTCTCTACCATGGACAGAGCACATGAAATGACTAGCGCTCTGTCTTGTCTAAGAACACTGCTTCCCACCCACCACCCACCCCCAATCAATTAAATTGGTCTTTGGTTCTCTCTGCCTTTTCTTCTCAGCTCCTCTGTGCTATTGGGGCACTTTCTCTCCAACCCCCTCAAGCATGTGGAATAGAGCTCTGTTTCTCTTCTCATGAAAGTAATTCTTAATGGGAGATCTAAAATACATAGCTTCACATCTAGGTCAAAATGGCCACTGTGAGTTTAAAGTGGGTCTGTCTTTAGTGTATCATAGGTAATTAACAAGGGCCTCTTGTCAGAGGAGCAAAGCTCTAAGGTTGTAAGACAAGGTCCTGAAGGTCTTAAAGACACCTCTTTTGTTAACTAATCAGCCCCTACACTAAAATTAATTTATCTTCTGTAAATGTTAGTGATCCAGAGATGTGCTGATCACATTAACCATTTTTCTTTGAGTTCTAGGAGAAGGCAAGATAGAAAGTTATGAGTTTATAGCCCAAACTCATCTGCAGTGCCCAACCTACCTGCATTTGTGCTGTGTATGTCTGTCTAGAATCTGACAGGATGGGCCTCGCTTGGCAGTCATTATCCAACTCCTTTTCTTGGTTGGCTTGGAGACATAAATACCAATTCTGTTCATTCTTAGGTGTTTTCTTTCCACCATGATCTCCATGATGGCATATAGTAAAGCTGAGTGACTATAAGAGAAAGGTCTCTTTCTTTTAAGAATGGAATTGCCTAGCTTTCTCTTCACTACTTTCTGTCTCCTTCAGTCTTTTGAGTAATCAAAAAGGAGAGAATCAAGGAGGAGAGAAGGAGAGATTTTGACATGGGTGTGGTTAGGAGTCTGGTGGACTGTGTGGTTGGTGAAGATGGCCCTGACTACACATTTTATGGATATCTCAACTCTCATCTGTCCATCAGGATTCAGAGACATTGCTTAGTCAATCCCTGAAGGTGCTCATTAGCTACCAGGAGGCTTCCATGGCAAAGATCTTATACCATTATCCTGTAATTTGCAGCATCCTCAAGGGAACAGGCAGAACTATTTGAGAGGCTCAACACACAACCAGAAAATCTTCTCTTGGTTATCTCTTTTGCTTCTGCAACTAACCTCACATCTGTATAGTGCGCATTAGCAACTGGTCGATACTGGCAACAAGACCAGTAGATAGTAAATCATGCACTGAGAAATACATTCCAGTCAACTAAAGTGATGTGAATGGAGCGTTCCTAATAAAGATAACATGTTTACAGATATTCGTTACTTTGTATTATCATCACAGAGGCTATTCTATTCTGGTTTAAAAGTTATTTTCCATGAAAACACTGGCTGGAGAGCTACAAGTTCTTGGGAGACCGATCCAAAAACAAAATCACATCTAACTTAGCTTCTCCAGAACAAATGCATTTTTGGTTGATTTTCAATTCACTGAGTTTCTTTGGCCTTGGGATCCAGCAGGTGCCATTACGTGGGTTGAGAACTTAACTCTCACAGAGAACAGAAGGATGAAGATTCAGTTCTTTAAAAATAAGTTTCCTGTTCTTACAGACATCCTAAAGCATAAAATTCTTGTTTGGTTGCGTAAATTCTTTTAGGAGCCATGCTGAAATTTGTTGATGGCTTGCTGCCTGCCCACCCACGTCTTTCTTTTAGTATATAATGATGCTCAGTTAATTTTTGAATTAGAAATTTAAATAGACCAACATTTTTCTACATTGCAACCAACCTCAGGTTAAGAAAATAGCTCACTTGATAAAGTGCTTGCTGCACAAACATGAGGACCTGAGATCAATCTTCAGAACCACATAAAACTAGGCATGGATCCCTGAGGACCAGCGAGCTCCAGATTTAGTGAGACAATGCCTCAAAAAATAATGTGAAGAGTGAGTGATTGAAGAAGATACTGAGTATTGGCCTCTGTGCTCTACAGAAGTGGGAACACATTTGGTATGCATTTCCCACTCCCTGTCCAGTGCCTTCCTACTGTTAATACATTTTCCATATACTGTTCATTAAAGGCAGCCAAAGTCAATAATTTCTCATATATACGTGTAGTGATCTACTGAGATTAAACAGTATGTCAGTCATGCATCCATCATGTCTATAACAATATCAGCCCACCATCTATCTATTATTAATCTACATTAGCCTAATTCTTTGTAAAGGCTATACAGCATTTGTTTTATGAATATTTAATGATTTAGCTAATCAGGTCATTGTTCATATTTGAGTCTTTTACCTGAAATGATTTTTGAGATGAATGTGGGAGAGGATACAGCAGTTCTGAACTTTATTTTGTAATAGGGCATAACCTTCAAGAGCGTTTGGACAGCTATGGGGCTATTGCAAAAGCTGGGAGGTAGGAGGAGAGGAATGACATCAGAGAACAGATGGGAAACTGGGTGGAGTATTGCTTCATGATACGATTTTATTCTTTTCTTTATTTTCTTAGGAATAGCTAAGTAAAACAGACATTATTGACAAATGCATTTGATGCTTATTTACTGTTCAGCAACACCTTCTATGTGCTGGGCACTGCTTTAGGTGCTAGGGAGACAGCAGTGAGCAAAATAACACCCTTGCCACAATGCCACTTGCATTCATGAAAGGGACTAGAATTAAAGGCCAGGACATATGTACCTTTTCCAAAGACAACTAGAGCAAGGCAGAGGGCTTGGGAGAAATGGAGGATGCTAGATTCACTTTCTGGAGATGAGAACCATGATGAGGCTTCATTGCAAAGTGGCTCAGAGTGGGCGGGAAGACCACCTGCTGGTACCTGATGGCCTCTGTGCACTCCTTCTCCCATTCACACACTAGGAAGTCCCACTGCTCTCCCCACTGCCAAGCATCAATGCCTATCTCCTTTGTAGATATGAGTTGAAACTTGTTGGGGGAGGATAAGGGTAGGAATATAGATATAACCTGAATAAGGGGAAGGTTGCCTTGGGGAAAATGTGAATATTCGACCAACAGATTAATTGAACACCCCTGAATTAGCACAGGGTTTCTCATTATTCAGTGTTTAGCAGGGGGCAGGGAAAATTATTCATTATTAAACATGAGCTGAAACGAAAACGCCACACTTTGTAAAACATGCAAGGTTACCTGCTATGGTAACTGCTTGCAGAGTTTTAATGTGTCTGCAGCATGGCTAATTAATTTGCTCTAAGCTTCACTGAAAATCTTATTTGAGATGATTGTCTTGGTAACTGAATGCATCACAGAGAGCAGGGACATTAGAAATGCCATTTAGGGGCTGCTGTAACCATCTGAGTCTTTTTCAGAGCGTTGTCAACCAGCAACAGTCAGTGTACCTCCCAGTCCTTGTCCAGTTACCTCAGCATTGTAGAATGGGCATGGTTTGCCAGAAGTTGTACAGCCTCTACTGCATATGGTGTTGTGGGTTAGGGTATGGGATCTCAGCTCAGACCTGTATGGGATTTCACATTTATTAGCAGCCAGCCACTGACCATGTGACTGCAGGCATTTAATAGCACTTTTTCCTTACCTGTTAACTTAGAGTGATTTTAGTACCGGAAATACTGCAAAGCCTATAGTAGATGTGCTTTCAAAGCCCTTCCCTCCAGCCCCAGTTCATGTCACTAAGTGCGTCTGCTTTCTTCTCTATCTTTTACCTTTCTTCTTTTCTACACTTCATTTTACATCAATACTGCCACCATTACAACATTATTCTTTTTGCTTTTTGTTTATTTTTTTGTTTGCAATTTGTGTGTTGAGATTTGAAGAACTGTGTTCAAATTGGGCAAAGTATAAAAAATAATATTGACACAATCATCTTCTAATGCCTTAAAGAAGCAAGAAACTGGGTCATCTAAGCCCTGCCTGGTCCAGCCTTTGCTGTGGCCACTTGACTTGAGTAAGCCCTTTCAACTGGCCTCCACTCTCCTCCTTGGTAGGACAGAGAGGAAGAAATTAATATCCTTCAGGTTCCATCCCATTTTCAAGGAAGTAGTGTCTAAATAAATGACTACAGTTAGGTAAATTAGGATGTGTTTGTCAGGGACTAGGAAAGAAACAGTTCTTTAATCAAATTGGATAGCCTTGAAAAAAATTAAATTTAATACAAACCCTGTTCAGCATTATCTATGAAAGATTTTGCTACCAGGTTGGAGTAGTTTGTCTTCGTATCTTCTAAATTGAACTGATTTACTAATCCACTTATGTGTATTTAGTGTCCTTAACGACATGGAACATTTTCCAAGGTCAAAATTGGTATCTTATAAATCTTTGTATCTCCTGGATTAATAGCTCGCTATTTTGCTAAGCGAGTATATGTCAACGTAAATGAAAAATAAGAAGACAACACAGAAGCCTGGGTAGTCATCATATTATCCAGTGCTATACCACCTCTGGGCCTTTGGTCTATCAACGACTTATAAATTAGTACATTGTTGAGACTTCTATTTTAGTCTAATGGTTTGCATATATAATTTCTTGGAAGCTCTTAGTGCATCACAATTGTTATTAAATAACAATTAACCTTGTGAACAAAGGAGAAGTCACGAGCGTTATTTATTACTTTGCCAGTTTCAATAAAGATCTACTGTGCTAATAGTTTTTCATGGAGACAGCTGCCATCAGTTAAGTAAAAACATCATTAAGTTGCAACCGTAAGTATCAATAGAGGAGAAGCGACTAGTTTCCTGCTTGCTGACAGGCATTAACTGGTTTATGAGTATCCATTCTAATAGCTTTCTGTTGCACTGTGGTATTTTATTTTCTGGCTGTCTGTTAAACACATCCACAAACACAAATGTTTATTGAATTTTACTGATGAGGGGCGTGTTAACAATGTTTTATGATATGTTTTTCATTTTGTGGCCAAAAATCTCTTAGAAGTTCCTGTGAGTCATTCAAGGGACTTCTGGATGTTAGAAGGTCAGTAGCAGTGGAGGGTTTTATGTATGAAACAGTAGGACCTTTTGACTTAACTGTCTTAATTCAAAGTTCTTTTTGGTGCAGTTATTTTAATGAGTCATGTCACAGGCATATAAATCAATCTTATGAAGTCATAAAACTCAGGTACATATCATCAATAATATGCAATGGCTACTCTTTTTTAGTAGAAAATTTGTTTTCCTACAATATATTTGGATCATACTTTTTTCTCCCCTAACCCCTCCCAGATCCTCTAACTTCCCCAACTATTCAACTCCGTGCCTTTTCTTTCTCTCTTTAGAAAACAGTCAAACAAACAAACAACAACAACAAAACAAAACAAAAAACCTAGCTAGGTGGCAGTGGCGCACGCCTTTAATCCCAGGACTTGGGAGGCAGAGGCAGGCAGATTAGGCCAGCCTGGTCTACAGAGTGAGTTCCAGGACAGCCAGGGCTACACAGAGAAACCCTGTCTCGAAAAACCAAAAAACAAACAAACAAGAAAAAAACAAAAACAAAAAAACCCAAGAAAGCAGAATTAAAAAAAAAAACAAAGAAAAAAAAACATTCATAGACCCCCTCCAAAAACAATCGAACATACAAAAGATCTTGAAGTCAAAACCCTTAAATACATATCAGAAGCCTTAATATACAAGCAGAACAACAATGATTCAAAAAAAAATCTCCAAAATAAAGCTATATAAGACAAAAAGTCTATGAAAGCACCATTGGGTTTGTTTTGTGTTGATCAACTACTCTTGGGCCTGCATGGGACTTACTCCTAAGTTTGGTTAATATACCCAGTGAGACTCCATTGAAGGAAACTTATTTTTTCTTTACAAATAGATGCCAACTGTAGATAGCCTCTTGCATGGGGATGGAAGCTCCCCATCCACTTCCTACTTTCAGCACTGAGACTCTGTCTGACTTAAGCCTGTTCACGCTGCTGTAGTCTCTGTGAGTTCACATGCGCACCAGGCCTGTTATGTGTGAAACATACTATTTCCTAGGTGTCATCCATCTCCTTTGGGTCTTCAATTTTTTTTCTTTTTAGTTCCTTTTTTTTTTTTTTTTTTTTTTTTTTTTGCACAAAGGTGAAGGGTTTTATGCAGACATCCCACCGTTTAGGACTGAATGTTCTACAGTTTCTCACTCCGCACATTCTCCAGTTGTGGTCTCTGTATCAGTTCCATCTAATTCAAAGAAGAAGCTTCTCTGATCGTGGTTGAGTGAGGTACTGATCTATGGATCTAGGAGAATGTTGTAAGGAGTCATTTTGTTGCTATGTTCCTTTAGCAGAACAATGGCATTTGATTCCTCCCTAGGCTCACGGCCTGTCTAGTCTCAGGTTCTTGAATATTGGAACAATGTCAGACATGGATTCCCCCTAAGCACAACAGTTCTCAATCTATGTGTTATGACTCCTTTGGGGGTTAAACAACTCTTTCATAGGGGTTGCCTAAGACCATCAGAAAACACAGCTATTTACACTATGATTCATATCAGTTACAAAATCATAATTATGAAGTAACAACAAAAATAATTTTATGATTGGGGTCACCACAACCTGAGTAACTGTATTAAAAGGTTGCAGCATTAGGAAGGTTCTAGTAGAATGAGCCTTAAGTCCTTAGAGTGGTTGGTTACCCTCACAATGTTTGTGCCACTATTGCACAAGTGTATTATGCAAGTGGGTCACCATTTTTACATAGTTTGTAGTTGGGTTGGTAGTTACCTTTCTCCTCTGGTAGAATGCAGAGCGCCTTCCAATATCATGACCATTATTCAGTGGGTGTGAACACTAATTAGGCACTAGTTTTAGAGTAATTTTATATGTATGTTCATAAGGGATATTGGTCTGTAAATCCCTTTTTATCTTTTTCTTTTGATTTTTTGTTGGGTCTTTGTGTGATTTAGGTATCAGGGTAATTGTGGCTTCTCTTCTGTAGACTAACTAAATCAGTATTGGCATGATTTTTTATTAATATCTGGTATATTTCCCAAATGAATCCATCTGGTCCTTGGCTTTTTTTAAGGGGCGTCTTTAGTTACTACTTCTATTTCACTAGGTTTATGGGTCTTTTTTATCTGATATTGATTTAAGTTTGATAATTTGTATATATCAGGGAATTCATCCATTTCTTTTAGGGTTTCTAGTTGGGTGGAGACCAGATTTTTGAAGTGTATCTTTATGATTCCCTTGGTTTCCTTGGTGACTCTTGTAATGTCTCATTTTTTAATCTCTAATTTTATTACTGTGAATCTTCTCTCTCCATCGTTTAGTTAATTCAGATAAGGGTTTATCAGTCTTACTGATTTCCTCAAATAACCAACTCTATTTTTAAGTTAATTAATTTACTTTGCATCCCAATGTCAGCCCTCCTCATGCAGATCTTCCCCTACTCCTCCCTCCTCATCCCTTCACACACTACACACCCTCTCTTTGGCACATCAAGTCACCACAATACTAAGTGCATCCTCTCCCACTGAAGCCAGACAAGATGGTCCAGTTAGGGGAACAAGATCCACAGGCAAACAGTTAACAGATTCAGGGACAGCACCTATTCCAGTTGTTTGGGGACCCACATGAAGAACAAGCTGCATATCTCTTACATATGTGCAGGTGGCCCAGGTCCAGCCCACACTCACGCTTTGGTTGGTAGTTCAGTCTCTGGAGGTCCCCAAGGGTCCAGGTTAGGTGACTCTTTTGGTCTTCCAAATGGAGGGATAAAGACAGCTACTCACCCAAACAAAACTGAAATGTGTCCTGTCTACAAGATGTGCAGGAAAAAAGATAGATTGGAAATGGGAAGAATGGGCAACCTATTACTGCCCCAAATTCAGACCCATCCCATGGGCAAGGACCAATCCCTGACACTATTAATGATACTCTGTTATGTTTGCAGACAGGAGCCTAGCATAACTGTTCTCTGAGAGGCTCCACCCAACAGCCAATGGAAAGAGATACAGAGACCTACAGTCAAACATTATATGGAGCTTGGGGAGTCTTATGGAAGAGCTGAGGATAGGATTGAGGGACCTGAACAGGACAGGGCCTCCCCAGGAAGACCAACTCTTAATTTCATTGATCCCTTGAATTTTGTATCTTTATTTGTTTGTTTCTGCTTAATTTATTTCAGTTCTAAGTTTTATTATTTCTTGCTGTCTACTCTTTTTGGGTGCTATTTCTGCTTGTTGTTCTGGAGCTTTCTAGTGTGCCACTAAGTTAGTTTCTTTCTTTCTTTCTTTCTTTCTTTCTTCCTTCCTTCCTTCCTTCCTTCCTTCCTTCCTTCCTTCCTTTCTTTCTTCCTTCCTTCCTTTCTTTCTTTTTTTCTTGTTAGCTTCAATATATTTTTTTTTCTTTTTTCTTTTTCTTTTTGTCACAGAACACTGTTTGCAGTAGAGGAAACCGGCATAGCAGTCTGGTAGTGTCATGGTTTCTCCACATAACCAGGACATGGTCATTGGTCATCCTTCAGCACAAAAGTCCTCATGGCATGTACCCTATTGAAATTCAGGATAGCTCCAATAGTCTCTGTTTTTCTTTGTCATTTTTTAAAAAAATAAACATTTTAGGTTTGTCCACAAGAAGGCCACATAGGCTCTTGACTAGCAGAAGACAGAAGTGCTGTTAAACACCTGGGCTGCCGCCTGCTCTGGGCTAGCAGTTCATCTTTTTTTTTTTTTTTAACTCATTTTTATTAAAAAAAATAAAAATGCTCCAACGATCAGTTTTACAAAATCTCTAAGGGAAACACAAGAGCAAGGTGCTGAGGTAAAAAAAAAAAATACCTGAGGTAGCTTTATTTGTGTGTTTTTCTCATTTAAAAAAAAATCTGTAAATTTAATGCCCTGGGCCAACAACCTCGTTTGTATAAATTGCTATTTTCCTGCGCTTTAAATTTTTAAAGAAAGAAATAATTTCACTAAGTGTTGATGGCTTATATACCAAGATGTAAAAAGAAAGTACATTCTTCCTTTGTGGAGTTTTTCTTTGTCTGGTTGGCTGGTTTATTTGCTGGGTTCCTGCTTTCCTCTTCCAAATGCTAGGACAAATACCACTGACTCTTGTTCGCCTGAGTAACCAAGTGTGAGGTGAGGCTGGTCTGTGTGGTTCGCGTTTGTTCCTTGTGTGGTTCACGTTTGTTCCTTGTGTGGTATGGTATTCAGAGCACTGCTTTGCCTGGGGTGGGGGAGGGGCACATAGATATGGGGAGCAGAAAAAGGAAGGGATTCAAAAGAATTTTGGGTAGAGAACGGAGGAAGGAAGGGGAGGGAGATAAAGAGAGAGACAGAGAAATATATAGCAGTATGCAAAAACAAACAAACAAATAAATAAACAGTTTAAAACCTGTGAAGCCAAGAAATGGGTGTATGGGATAAACAGGTGACAGGGCCTAGGCCCCCTCCTCAGGGACGGTATCCCTTCTGTTGACAGACACAGGTGACCCACAACTGCCATTAAGTGTCCTTGACAAGAGAGAGTTCCCTCCAAGTGAATTTTGTGTGGGTGGCTCAAAGTTCCTTTCTATACCAATGGACCTCACCCAAGACCTTAGTTTTTAAAGTCTAAAAAAGCCTGCTTTCTCTTCAAAAAGAAAACAAAATTAATCACTGAGTAAAAATTGGAGTTAGTTGAGTTATTTGATATATTATTTCTAAAATATATTAATGCTGCCAGCGCCCTGTGTAACCCACAGGCCACATTTCTTAACATCCTTCCCCTTCTGATTTGTATATGCATGTACAGAGACAACTTTCCACAACAAAGAAACGGCTAGGAATTTTGCTTTGCTTTGAGCATGTTCACCTATGTTAGTTCAACTGAAAGGGATGGCGTCCTGGGAGCGGAGGAGAAATCTGAGTTGGATGGGCAGTGGATGGCTGCTACGCCTGCAGAAGCCAGGGGAAGCCGGGGGGGCAGGCCAAGCGGTGTTTCTGGAGAACCTGGCCTTCCCTGTGCCCTCCTGGATCCCAGGATGTGTAAGGGTCTGCAGGCCCTGGCTGCTCTGCAGACTGCTCACTCCTTGGGATGGACTTTGGTTTGCTCCCGATCTGCTGGCTGTTTGGTCTCATCTGTCAGGTGTTGGGAGGGCTACGTTCATCTGTTGTTTGCTGGTGTCTGTGGGAGCCTCACTTGCTGCTCTGTGGGGCAACTCCCTGAGGGTATTTCTGCTCCTGTTGCTTTATCTGCTGTACAATTTCTCTGATCTTTTGTTGTGCAGTCTGGCTAGCAAAAAATGCCCGATAATTCTGCCGATCACTTCCTCATTCTCGTCTGGCGTTTGGTCACGAGGCACGATAACTTCTGCGCTTGTCAAGTTCTGCAGCTAGTTCACGGTTTTACCGCCTTTGCCAGTCACCCGGCCAGCTGACGAGGGAACTCGGATGTGGGCCTCCAGCTTCACCTCTTCTTTGGGATTAAAGAAGTTTTCTTCTTTCAGTTTCCCAAAGATCCGTCCCTGAGCCTTGAATTGGGCTTCAGGGGGCCCGGTGATGACGACCATCCTCTCACTGACATCTGGACCATCCACTGGAGCGATCTTGATGGAGGCACCAGCAAATCGAGCCAGCTGTTTGATGTGTGCCCCCTTTTTCCCGATGATAGCACCCACAGCCTGGGTTGGGATGAAGAGACTCACAGTCTCCTGCTCTGGGTAGGCGTCATGATGCGGGAATGGGCCGAAATGGTGATGAGGGTACAGACTGGAGAAGTATCCGGAGTGGGTAGCAAAAGGGTGCTAGGGGAGACTGGGGGGAATTCCACGGGGCCCTGCTGGTGGTGGAAGCACGGACAGTCCTGTTGAAAAGATGCCAAGTGCACTGAGGTTCAGCCCTGGGATCAGACTGGCTTGTTGGTTAACGGCCAGCATGTCGTTTTCAAAGGCCTCACGCAGCTTCCTCATGATCTCTCTCTCAGCACTGGCACAGGCTTCAATGGGGCCTTTCACGGTGATGGTTCTCTCCGGGTTATATATGCTCAAATCCTGCAAGGGTGAGATGGTTATCTTGGTCCCTGTCTCATGTTCAATTTTCTTCAGATTTCTGCCTTCTTTGCCAATCAGTCTTCCAACAAAGCCGTTGTGGGCCAAGATTTTCAGAGGAACCTCCTCAGCCAGCTTGGCCTCATCAGCCTCTTTCTGCATAATCTCAAGAATCATGCGGCATGCTTCAGATGACCCTTCTGGGGTGGCATGGATTGTGACAGGCTTCTCTGCAGCCTCAGAGTTCTCCTTCCTGTGAATGTCTACCCGGGACTGGGTCTGTTTAGTGATGTTCTTTATGGTCAAGCCCTCCTTTCGGATGATGGCACCAACAAACTGGGTGGGGACCAGGATCCGCAGCGGGAAATCAATCTGTCTGGACTGAGAAAAGCTCCCGTGGCCTTGTTCCTAGGCTCGATGAGGGGGTGAGGGGGAGCTCACCTCTTTGTCGGGGATGTAGAAAATCTTGAAGGAGTAGTCCTCGAACTGATGCCCACTTAGCTTCTCAAAAGCTATCTTTGCCTCTTCTCTTGTTGTATAGGTGACGTTGACAACGGCAGTTTCTGTATCTGTGTTGACTTGTTCCACAGTCTCCACAGTCCCATACTCAGCCAACAGTCCATCTAACACCTCCCACTGCAGGTGAGGCGGGATGTTCCGAATCTGGAATTTTCTGCTCCTTAGCTTTTTAGAGACTGAGTAATCAACTTCCATGATTTGACCATGCAATTCCACTTTACCCGAGAGGGTCTTGATGGTGCGGATGGCCCAATTCTGGTCGGGGTAGTCCATGAAGGCATAGCTGGACTTCTGTAGGACCTGTCCCACCAGGGGCAGCTCCCTGTCCCCGAAGAGCTGCCGGAGGTCGGTGGTGACAACGGGGCTCAGGTTCCCAATGTACCTCTTGTTCATCATCGACGTCTTCCTGAGAGCCCGCGGCTCCCCCAGCTCCTCCTGCGCCCGCGCCTGCCCCCACCCCAACCCTCACTCTCAGCCTGGCTCCCCCCACCGCGGCCGGCCGGGCCCGCCCCGGTGGCAGCGCCACTAATTTTCAAATATGAATTATCTTCAGTTTTTTCATGTAGGAACTTAGTGCTATGAACGTGTCTTTTAGAACTACGTTCATTGGGTCCTGTAGATTTGAGTATATTGCGTTTAATTTTCATTTGATTCTAAACAGTTTTAAATTTTCTTCTTAATTCCTGTCCTGACTCATTCTTCATTCAGTATTGATCTGTTCAGTTTCCATAAGTTTGTATATAGTTTTTGTTGTTGATATATAGCTTTAATCCATGGTAGTCAGATAGGATGCAGGGTTGGTTTGCTGTTGTTACTGTTTTCCAATTTTCTTATATGTGTTGGGACTTGCTTTATGTCTAAGTATGTGATAAATTTTGGAGAAAATTTTATCAGCTGCTAGAAGTATTTTCTTTTGTATTTGAGGGAAATATTCTATAAATATCGGCTAGGCTCATTTGTTTTATGATGTTATTTAGTCCAATATTTCTCTATTTAATTTTTTGTCTGGTTGACCTGTCCATTGATAACACTTGAGTACTGAAGTCACCTATTGTCATTGTAGGATAGTCAATATGTTATTTTGGCTGTAGTAACATTTCTTTTAGGAACTTAGGTACCCCCAAGTTTGGCACATAAATATTTAGAATTTCAAAAATTCTTTTGATGGATTTTCCCTTTGATTAGTTTTGGCTTGAAGTCTGCTATATCAGATTTTGAGATAATTATACTTGCTTGTTTCTTGGGTCCATTTGCTTGGAGTACCCTTTTTCATCCTTTTACCCTGAGGTGATGTTTATCCTTGAAGGTAAGGTCTGTTTCTTGGTTGCAGCAGAAAGATGGGCCATATTTTCTAGTTTAATCTGTTAGTCTGTGTTTTATTTGGGGGACATTATAATTGTGATCATTATATTGAGAGTTATCAATTCACAGTGTTTTTTGATTCCTGTTATATACTTGTTATGGTATGAGTTCCCCCTTTCTTTTGATTTACTGTTTTGTGACTATTTATTTCTTAAGTTTTTTTGGATGTGCTTAACTTCTTTAGTCTCAAGTTTTTATCAAGTGTCTTCTGTAGAGCTGGATTAGTATTGGTAGGTATTGCTTAAAATTGATTTTAAGTGCTTTTCTTTCTGCAGTGATTTGTAGTTTTGCTAGATATAGTAGTCTGGTCTGACATTTATGGTCTCTCAAGATACAACATCTTAGGTTCTTGACTTTTTACAATTTTTGCTTCCAGTTTATTTCAGTTTGGGTTTTCTTTAGTAATTCTACTTTTATGTTTCTTGAACTGTTTTCATTATTTCATGCTATGATTTCTTTATGGTTTTGTGGTCTCATTAAGGGATTCATTCATGCTCTCTAAGATCTTTAGCATATTCATAATTGTTATTTTGAAGTTGTTGTCTTGGGTCTCAGCTATATTGCAGTTCTCAGAGCCTATTCTAGTAGGCTACCGAGTTCTGCTTGGAAGCATATTATTTTGACTCTTCATTTTTCTGTTTCTGTGCTGGCTTCAGGCATCTGGAGTTATGGTGATTGATGCTGATATCTGCTCTTTTCTTTGTTGGGTGAGTATGCAATTCCTTGATTTTTGTTGCCTTCTCTGGATCTTAGGAAAGTGTTGTGACTGTGAGTCCCCCACCAGAGAGTGCATTTGCAAGTTGGTGAGCCACAAAGAAAAATAGAGGTAGACTGGGAGAAAAGACAGAGAGAGGCTGTGGGAAAGAGCTCAGATATCTTGTTCATACCAAGAGATGAGGTCCCCAGGGGTTTGGAGGTGTGGTGGGAGGAGAAGCTCCTAAAAATTAAGCTATAGTAGGATAAAGAATTCATCTGGAGAGACCCTAAAAGAGCTGGTGGACTGTGGTTCTGTACCAGTGTTGAGTCTTTAATGAATAGAGTTGAAATAGGATGGATATTGATACAGGGCTGAGGGTGAGACTGTAGAGACGGACATGGAGAATAAGAATAGTGTGACTTATAGAGTCCCAGCTAAGTGTGGCCACCAGGAGTCCCCTGTAGGGGGCATTTTTATGTGTAAGCTTCTGACACAAAGGACTGGGGATGGGCTAGAAGAAAAGAGTTAAACAGGATCCTCACTAAGAGGTGAAATTGATAATAGCCACCATGATCTTTAGTCATTCCAACCCCTACTCCTGGTGCAGTGATTTTCATTTCCTATTTTATTCATTTGCCATAGTGTTTAAATTTTATGCATATTTATTACTTTTACATTTAAAAGTTAAAGCTATTTCTTAGATATCTAGCTAAGCTGATATAAATTCTTAGGCGCATTTGGCTTATCTCCCTAACCTAGCATTACACTGGAGTGTTCTGACTTGAAAGTGTGTATTACCAAGAGCTCTATGAGAACTGCTAGAATTGTAATTCTCAGCTTTCTGTGCATTCTTATTCTTACTTAAGAAAGTAAATATCTGTATCCAGAATGTCTTCAACTCTGACAAATGAAAAGAGAATTTGAGAGTGACCAAGGCATAGAATTCCTGAGCCTCACTCCATATGTGAAACTCTTCTCACAATCATTGTATTTATTCTTCAATTTGACTTCAATTCTTCACCCTGGAATAATAAGTAAGATGTGAGTTTACTTGTCTTATTATTTATTATAATATTACCTGGTGTGTAAATTTTTTGTAGGTTCTTTAACAGGCACACAATCAGTAGCTTGCAAATCAGGACCTTATTTTTTAATGTTTTTTGGAGGCTATAACATACAAATTCAAGGTCTCGCCAGGATTGGACTTCCTCAGAAGGCTATAGAGGGGGATCTTTCCTTACTCTATCCAACTTCTGGTGGCTCCAGGTGGTCCTTGGCTTGTGGTTAGTTTTTGCTTCTGTGTTATGCTTCCTGTGTCTTTTCATCTATAAGAAACCACCTGGAATTAGTGCCCACTCAAGTAATCCAGGATCAGCTCATTATCTAAAAATTGTAATTATATCTACAAAGACTGTTTCCCAAAGAATGTAACATTTCATAATAGGTAATAGTCATAGATTCTGGGAATTAAGAGATAGGGATCTTTGTGGGATGTTAGGCTAATTCAGCCTACTATATTTGGTAATTAAAAGAAAATTCATAATTTTAAAAACAAGTGAGAGTTGAATTAATCCTATTTTCTCCTGTGTTGAAATGTCTCTTCCCTGGCTCTGGAGCACAGAGCCACACACTGGTTTGGTTTTTCAATTGGTCTTTGGTTAGGATAAGGCTTCTACAACTACACTTAAATTGAGCAACCTCCACTTAAAATAACTTCATTTTCCCACAAGGAGACAGAAACTTGTACATTAAGAAGAATATGGGTGTTTTTGTTTTGAGACAGGGTCTTAGTGTATAGCTCAGGATGATCTTGAACTCAGAATCTTCTTCTTTCAGCTCCAAGTGTAGGGATTACAGGTATGAAGCACCACTCCTACTTTAAGAACATAACTCTTTGAGTTCTAGAAGATGCACATATCATCTCTTTCAACCCACATGGTTCTGGGGCCAAAGCTACATCTTCTTTCTTTAGTGTTTTGCTTTGTCTTGTTTTGTTTTTGATAAAGACTTGATGATAATATGTGTAATACTACCGTTTGTTGGTGATAATATGTGTAATTCTAGCATGTTAGAATTGTTGTGAATACAAAAGGCTTTGAAATAGATAAAAACTTCTATTTGTGATGTTATATTTTTTCAACATGTATTTTAAATTGCCTCTAGAATGTGTTTATGCCACTACATTAAAAGTGAACAGGAAAAACAAGTAATTTTTAACCCTAAGGTAAAAAATACTTACTCTTCCATTATCACCTCCAGTTACCTGGGGAGCTATTGAGAGAACACACAGAGATTATAATTTAAAGACTTAGAAAAAGAATTAAGAGGTAGATATGAATAATAGGACTTGTTGTTAGCAAAGTTGGCAGTCTCAACAACTTACTGGGGCCAGGCAGTTAATATAAACAAATAAATCAGGGTTAGAGAAAGAAAAACAGGAGCAGAAATACAATGGAAAATGGTAATTGATTTAATAATACCAAAGAAATGATAAGGAACTATGAAACTGGAGAGAACTGGAAACAGGGGAGTAGTATTTGGTTCCATCTGAGGGAAACTAGGCTCTTTAGTTGCCTGCTGATGGTTGTACACAGACAGACAAAAGACCTTCAGGATAAATCATCCAAGGAATTCATAAAGTATTTTTTTAAATCATTATTCTGGTGGTTTTAATGAAATTGGCCCCCAAAGGCTCATAGGGAGTGGCACTATTTGAAAGGATTGGGAGGTGTGGCCTTGTTGGAGAAAGTGTGTCACTACGGGGTGGGTTTTGAGGTTTCAGAAGCCCAAGCCAGGCCCAGTGGGTCTTTTTATTTTCCTGCTGCCTTTGGATCGTGATGTAGAGCTTCAGCACTATGTCTGCCTGCATACCGCCATGTTCCCTATCATGGTGAGAAATAGTCTAAATCAGTGAAACTGTAAGCCAGCCCCAATTAAATGATTTCTTTTATAAGAATTGCCATGATCATGGTGTCTCTTGACAGGAATAGGCCACCGACTAACGGAAATACATAGTTAGACTAGGCTGTGCTACATAACAAACAACTCTCCAAATCCTACTTCTAAAAAAAAAAAAAGTTCAGTCCTCCTTCCTAGGAAATGCTTGCATATCCTGGGTAGTTTTTCTCTGTCCCTAGACTTGGTCATCCAGACTTCACCCTCTCAACACTGAGTCTTTCTGTTCTCAGTAGCCAAGGACTATAGTTTCATTAAATTCTCCAAAAAAGATATCTGGGAGAGTTAACTGTAGAGTGAAAAATTATAGATACTGGGTATATAGAATTCTTTTTAGACATATAAAATATTCTTTAGACTTTCTTTATAAAGACATGGAGAAACTGAGCCATGAAACAAGTTAAGAATGTGGACAGGCTAGTTATGGGAACTGGCTAGAATGCAAGTTAGCCAAGCTGAGAACTGCAGTGACAGGGCTAGGCCGAAGTAACAGGGCAGGACCACATTCTTGAGAAAGATAAGTGTACAGAGAGTTTTCACCTGATCCTGACTCACGTAGGTTGAGTTCCTTTGGAATGTTCCACTATTTTTATGTTATGCCACCTTAACAACCATGAGCCCCCTCCCCATTCCTTGGTTTGTGGTTTTTCCCCTTAAAAACCCCTCTCAAACTGGCTGTCGGGGTCAATTCAGCTCCTGCGTGGGCATACGAATTGACTGGCAGCTAGCTGTCACGCCCTAATAAACCTCACTATTGCTCCGGTACATGGTGTCTCGAGCAGATTATTGGGTGGTTGCGACTTTCTGAGACTTGAGTGAGGGTCTCCCCTCTGCGGAGGTCTTCATTAACCACCAAATGTGACCTCATCTTAGTGTCTTTAGAGATGTTATTAGAGATCAAACAGATTCATTATATCATTATATTAGTCCATTTTCTGATACCAATAACAAAGCACCACAGACTAGGTGAATTATAAAGAAAAGAAAGAAATACATTTCACCAATCCTTCTGGAGATCCAAGTTAAAGGGTAACATCAGTAGAGTCCCTAGGTATTGCAGATATAACACAGAAGGAGACATGGATTATACATGTGTGTTTTCTGGTTTTTCTTTCTCATGTTAGAAAGCTACAAGAAGTTCAACTATGGAGCTAGAGTCCGATGACCTTATCTAACCTTGGTCCGCTCCCAGCTCTGAACATTATAATCAGGTATTATTTTTCCCTCAGTATCTGTCTTAGTTAGGTTTTCCATTGCTGTGAAGAGACACCATGGCCAAGGCAACTCTCATAAGGGACAATATTTAATTGGAACTAACTTACAGCTTCAGAGGTTCAGTCCATTATCATCATGGCAGCTAGCATGGCAACATCTAGGCATGGATGGTGCTGGAAAAGGAGCTGAGAAAGTTCTACATTTTGATCTGAAGGCAGCCAGGATAAGACTGTATCACGAAGAGCTAGGAGGAGGGTCTCTTCTGCACTGGCTAGAGCCTGACCTCAAAGCCCAAAGCCTGTGAATACAGTAACATACTTCCTCCAACAAGGCCACACCTATTCCAACAAGGCCACACTTCCTAATAGTGCCATTTTCTATGGGTCAAGCTTATTCAAACCACCACAGTATCTCTCAATGAAGGCTAAATTCTACTATAGGAAACTTGAGGAATTTACTGAAAACATTTCTAACCAAAGCAGAACTCTGATTCAATATAGTTGCCCCCATACAAGAAGGCAGCACCCTAGATGCAGAGAGACACACAGAGAAACTGCCATATGAAGGTTGGAATTACATTGCCACAGACATTGTACTCTCAGAAGCTATGACAGAGTCCTGGAGCGTATCTGTCCTTGGTGATTACAGAGGGAACATGGTCCTTTGGTCAGAAGAACCCACTCTCAAGTTTCTTATCTATGAGATAGTAAATTTCTGTTATTTAAGCCATAATGAAGGGACTCCAGCAAGTCCTGGCATGGCACACATGGCTCTGACAGGCCTTGTCCTTTTCCCTGATTGCCCCCTGCCTTGCTAAAAACTATTAGATTACATTCCCAAAGCTAGCCACCGAGGTCTATTCCTTTATTTGGTTTATTCGTCCTCTGAGACTGACTAACATGCTTTAGCTATCAAAGTGTTAAAGTCCAGCAAACAAAAACTCCATTTGGCTCACCTAGTTAACAGAGCCAATTAAAATTAAACATCTCATCTGTCTCCTCTGTATCCAGAGGCAGTCCTTTGTCTGGTTCCCCTCCAGGACAAATACCCCCTTCTCTTCTCCTTCCTTCCCTCTCCCTCTTCCCTTGCCCTCTATCTCCTGTCTTTGTCTCTTATTCCTGCCCCCGTCCCTCTGAGGCAAATGCATCTCCTTTGTGCGGAAAACTTGATCTTGGGAGTTCTGAACTGATGCCATTCTCTACAATTAAGATTATGGTACTTTGCTATAATTAAGATTATAGCAACCCTAGGTAACTAACCACCAAGAAACAGAAAGACCGAGTATCCACACCTAGTAGCCTTCCCCTGCCTGCCTCAGCCTCAAGGATATATTTGTGCTCATGGTTTGTTGACCAGAAATAGTCACATGGTGTTGGGCTGTGCGCCCAGAAGAGAAAAACTAGATGTCTGCACACGTTCACGGCATCTACTGTGTTTCTCATTTTAGAAGCTGGTGATTAAATCAGCTTGAAAAAAAATGTTTTCTATTTTCTGCTCCAAGAAGACAACTGAATGATCTAAACTTGCTTTGTCTGGATCTCACCAGTGTATTCCCTCACAGGGGTCTCTCCTGAAGGTGAACCACAGGTGTGGGTCTGTTTATAGTTAGACCTCTGTTCTAAGCTAGGTAAGGTGTGAATATAATTGGGACATGGTGTTGAGTAGTGGTCTAAGCATGAGGAAAGGATACCACCACCACCCCTGCCAGAGTCAGGGTCCTTTCTGTAGTCCAAGTTGTCCTGGAACTCACCAGTAACTCAGGCTATCCTTAAAACCTTGGTGCTCCTCCTGTCTCAGGCAGTCTAGTGCTGAAATTTTAGGCAGGAACCACTACATCTTCTGCCCATGAAAACCAGACCAATTTTACCTAGTTTGTTTTAATTGTTGTTGAAGTAGGCCTTTAGAAATTCCTTGACAAGTCACTTACCATGTATACATTGTTCTTGAAAATATATAGTCTAGCCCTTGCTTGGTACTTGGACACAGGGGAAAAGTTACTGAACAGAACACCAATGGCTTATGCTCTAAGATCAAGAATTGACAAATGGGACCTCATAAAATTGCAAAGTTCCTGTAAGGCAAAGACACTGTAGACAAAATGGCAACCAACAGATTGGAAAGAGATCTTTACCAATCCTACATCTGATAGAGGGCTAATATCCAATATATACAAAGAACTCAAGAAGTTAGACTCCAGACAACCAAATAACCCTATTAAAAAATAAGGTACAGAGATAAACAAAGAATTCTCAACTGAGGAAATTCTAATGGCTGTGAAGCACCTAAAGAAATGTTCAACATCCTTAGTCATCAGGGAAATGCAAATCCAAACAACCCTGAGATTCCACCTCACACCGGTCAAAATGGCCAAGATCAAAAACTCAGGTGATAGAAGATGCTGGTGAGGATGTGGAGAAAGAGGAACACTCCTCCATTGTTGGTGGGATTGCAAGGTGGTACAACCACTCTGGAAATCAGTCTGGCAGTTCCTCAGAAAACTGAACATAGCATTACCTGAGAATCCAGCTATACCACTCCTGGGCATATACCCAGAAGATGCTCCAACATATAACAAGGACATATATTCCACTATGTTTATAGCAGCCTTATTTATAATAGTCAGAAGCTGGAAAGAACCCAGATGTTCTTCAATAGAAGAATGGATACAAAAAATGTGGTACATTTACACAATGGAGTAATTACTCAGCTATTAAAAACAATGACTTCGAGAGTTTCCTAGGTAAATGGATGGAACTAGAAATTATCATCCTGAGTGAGGTAAGCCAATCACAAAGGAACACACATGGTATTCACTCACTGATTATTGGATATTAGCCCAGAACCTTGAAATGCCCAAGATTCAACTCACAGGCCACATGAAGCTCATGAAGAAGGAAGACCAAGTGGGGGTGATTCGGTCCTTCTTAGAAGGAGCAACAAAATACTCAAGGGAGCAAATATGGAGACAAAGTGAGGGACAGAAACTGAAGGAGGGGCTGTCTGAAGACTGTTCCACCTGAGTATCCATCCCATGTGCAGTCACCAAAGGTAGATGCTGATGTGGAAGTCAGGAAGTGTATGCTGATAAGAGCCTGATATAGATGTCTCCTTAGAGGTCTGCCAGAGTCTGACATATTCAGAGGCAGATAGATGCTCACAGCTAACCATTGAACTGATAATGGGGTTCCCAATGGAGGAGTTAGAGTTAAGACTATAGGAACTGAAAGAGTTTGCAGCCCCATGAGGAGAGCAACAATACCAACCAACCAGAGCTCCCAGGGTCTAAACCACCAGCCTTGGAGCACTTAGGGAGGGACCTATGGCTCCAGTTATATATGTAGGGGAGGATGGCCTTGTCGGGCATAGGTGAGAAAGGAGATCCTTGGTCCCATGAAGGCTGGACGCTGAGTGTGAGCGAATTAGAGGGTCAGGATGTGGGAGTCGGGGGGTAGGTGGGGGCACATCCTCATAGAAACAGGAGGAGGGGGTATGGGATAGGGGGTTCCTGGGTGTGGAGGGGAATGGGATAAGGGGATACCATCTGAATTGTAAATAAAATATCAAATTACAAAAAGAAAATATATAGTCTAAATTTTAAATATCAAGCTTGAAAATAATTTTTACCAAACATTGCCTTGATGAATGAATTTATATCTCTCTCCCTCCCCCCCGTGTGTACATGTGTAAGTACATACTCATGCCTGCACACATGAATGTATTTATAACCTTGATTTATCCTCAACCTAGCAACAATATTTTAAAATTATTTATATGTAATATATTTTATTCATGTGCATATAATTTAAAAATAACATACCCACATTCTTTCAACTGAATCTGTCTTAGAGTATATATCATAATATAGTTATGCTCAAAGTTACTCCTGAAGAACAGGCTTGGATGGTTTCACTCAGCCAAGGTTTTTTTTTTTTTTTGAATATTTTTAAAAGTAAGGAAAAGAAATGAGACAAATTGTACTTTTCATGTACTGTGGCACAAACTAGAAAAATATAATTGGGCTTCAGGCCAAACTCTGAAGGCAATTGGAGCTGCTTATGTCAATTCGGCATACTTTATTCCTCAGCTCCTGTTGACAGAAAGAAAAATTGGTAGTGATCTGCTTCTCCATGCTGAAGAGGCAGAGAGAATATCTGGGCTCCAGATCGCAGCAGATGGATGCATGCAACAGCTACTGATTTGTCATTTGTGGGAGTAGGGAATCCTCCAGCTTAGAGGAGGCTTCGTGTATCGGTTGCCTTGGGCCATCTGTTCCGTGGCTGAAGGCAGCACCATACGCTCAGTAAATGTTTGTAGAATGAATAATGAGTCTTTCCTAGAGAGTTTCCGTGCAAGTGAGCCTGCCTTTATCTTTACACCTGACTACCACATGGTCCACTCTCTGGTATCCATAGGAGATACGCACTGAGGAGGATAAGACACTGCCCCAGGTCAACTTATTTGGCAAGTCTTTATTGAACTGTTAGGTCCTGAGGACTTTGCTAAATCTCAGATATCTAGGTAACAATAACCTGACCCAGAAAAATAATGTGCTTGCCCTAATAGACTGGAAAATGTATGAAAAGGCATCTAAGAAAGTGGAAGATGCCTTGAAGATTTTAGGACGGGGGAGGGAGAAGCAGAAACCTCACCATCCTTTGTGTTCTAACGTCTGCATGGTGTAAGTTTTCCATGTGGGACCGATTATGTACTGGGCTTTTAAGTAGTCAGAATTCCTGATGCTTCCTAGACCACCACGTTCCTGTACTCTCTTAGAGTTTCAATCCACCTCTTGACTGGCACGTGCCTCTCAGCATAAAGATGTGCTTCAGTTTTTCACCAGAACAAAACCACACCTATGATCTGCTTATCTGCTTCAACGTCCTTTCCTGTCCATGTCCTCTCCAATCAACTGAGTCAGGAGGACTTTAGTTTCCTCTGTTATTCAGAATGAACAATTACAAGTTCATTCTGAATCTTTACAAATGGTCTTTCCTTTGCTGGATTATTTTCCCTTGACACACAGTGTCCTCACAGATTCAGTCTTTTCTGTGCTACACCTGTTCCCATAGAGGTCATCCATGGTCTCTAGGTCATTAATCTGTTTTTAAATGTACATTATTAATGATTTGCTGACATTTGACCCTACTGACCAGGGTCCTTCCACTGTCTCTTATGTGACCTCAAATGGTCTTGAGTTTTCAGTTTGCTTTTAAGGTCTTTGCTCAAGTGCTTTTTTGGTCATTCTCATTCTGTCCACTTTGTAAATGGTGTTTTCTGAGGCTTGGCTTTTAGCCACCTCTTCTTGTTACTCTACTGAGTTTCTTTGGGTGACCACATCTGTTCTCATGTCCTTAGCTAACTCCATCCACACTGATAGCTCTCTCATTTGTATTCCCAACCTTGATTTCAAACCACGTTCCTAAGCCTACTTATTTGTCAGATACCTCTCCATTTCTTCATCCCTGTGGCCATTAAATTGTTGCAAGTCATTAAGTGACTTGCCTGGATTGTGGCAGCTTTCTACTCTGTTTCCTGCCAGCAAGCTTGCCCAGTGTTAGACTTAACTGTCCTTTCCTACTAAAGTTCTCATACCCAGTGAAGCTACATCTATAGATAACCACTAAGGAGATAACTATGGTTAAATAAAGCCATAAAGGTAGGATCCTCATCCAATATGACTAGTGCTATTGTAAGAAGTAGAATCAACACCAGGAAGGTATGTACACAGAAGGAAGACCATATGGCCATGTAAGGAAACAAGGAAAATAAAGCCATCTATAGTCTAAGGAGAGAGTAGCTGTATTCCCTGTCACCTCTTCAATCTTGGGTATTAAGCTGCAGAACTGTGAAAAATAAATTTCTATTGTTTAAATTACTTAGTACTTGGCTGTTTTGTTATAGTGGCATTAGCAGATTAATATATACACTTAATAGAGTATTTCAGAAGCAGATTTGATCATGTTGCTGTCCTGCTTAAACTTTTTTATATAGAAGACTGCCTCTACTCCCACTTCCTGCCCTTCTCCCTGTTCAATATTCTGACCTTACTATATTACACAATTACAAGTTCATTCTGAATCTTTACAAATGGTCTTTCCTTTGCTGGATTATTTTCCCTTGTCAGACCACTTACTTCCTTGATAACATCCATTTAAACTACAGTTAACATTTATTCACAAAAGTTTTGTGTGTGTGTGTGTGTGTGTGTGTGTGTGTGTGAGAGAGAGAGAGAGAGAGAGAGAGAGAGAGAGAGAGAGAGAGAGAGAGAATCTTTCTTCCTCAAACTGTTGGGTACTATTCCTGAGTTGTTCTGGATTCCCACAGTCCCAGGCTGAGCTCTCTTAGAAGAAGGTGACTGTGCCTCATTTAGCTTTCTATTTATGTCTCATATCCACTCATATGTTGATTAAAACAAAGGCATTCAAAATTGATTTTTAGATGAATAAATAAAGATAAAACACTATCAATTCTCAAGGATACAAAATAAAATTTGACAGATCATTGTATTGCCGCAGATGGGGGAAAAAGTCAGGGAGAAGATTCTAGTTGAGCCCACCTTGTTTTATAATTGGATGGAGTCACACATACCGTGGAACTTAAGAACAACATAGTCATTACGATCATTGTAATCAAGACAACAGTTTTCATTAACAGTGCCTGCTTACTCATATCATATGTCTGAAGTCCGCTGTGGATCACATGTAAAACATTTCATTTGACGCATCACAGCCACTGTATGGAGAACAGTTATTCTTTTTTGCTGCCTCAAAGATGGAGAAATGATTGCTTAGAGAAATTACTTGCCTGGATTTTACCTGGTCAGGCTAAAAATCAAACTTAGCTAATAATCTGCTTGTTCAGTCTTCTACTTGGTCTGGATATGGTGGCTATATGAATATTTTGGCCTACAAGTCTTGAGTGACTTGTATTAATTCAGAGCTGAAGCCTACATCTCTACTATATCCTCTCTGTTGAGATGAACCCTGAAGCCTCGTCATGACATGACTGAGTATTGATCAGTCTGGGCTCTGAATGACTACGAAGAACAGAACCACTGCTAGTCTACAGTTAAGATGTTGTATAGGTGAGGGATAAAATCTTGAAGTTTTAGAGAAATTAGGATTTAGGGTTGTTGTCACTTCTGCAAGTTCAAATTTATCTTAACTATACAGCACCCCCACCTTCCCTTCCATGTTGCAGCTTAGGGTCCCTGGCAGCAAAGGGGAGACTGTTATGGTTTAGACATTTCCCCTAAAAGTTTATGTGATGGGAACTTAGTCTCTTGATTCATAATATTTTTAGTACTTGGAGGTAAGGCCTTGGAAAGTAATTAGGACTAGATGAAGTTATGAGGGTGGGGCCTTAAGATGGGATCAGTGGCTTTATAAGAAGAGAAACCCAAGGTTACACGCCTCTATGCCCTTGTCATGTAAGATACAACACAGTAAGAACTTCCACCCTAGATGTAGCCTCTTATCTTGGACTTCTCAGTTTCCAGAGCTTTAAGGAATAAGTCCCTTTATTTGTAAGTCACCCAGTCTTAGATATTTTATTGTAGTGATACAAGATAAAGTATGAAATTTATAACTTCTCAGTTAAATAGTCCCTATTAATATAGAAGAAGAACATTGCATCCAATTGCTGAACCAGATTTTATTGGATTACTAAGTGTATATTAAGGATAGTTCATTTCCTTGAAGACTTTAAATACTTAAATTGCAGAAACGAGAAGAATGTACCTGTAATCAACAAAAATATATACAAATACATGCAGCAATTATTTGAGTGCATTGTGGAGGTGTTAGCCACTGAATAGCATTAATCAGCGATGAACAGTGCAGACCTTGAGTTGTCATTTCCATGTCTTGTAAGGTTTATAGCCTTTGCACTAAGAGCATTTGGGGCTGGATATATCTCTGTGATTTTGGTTATCTTGTGCACTGTAGATGTTTCAGATGTTGTTGGCACTCTTGGGTTCTGTTTCTTAGCTGCAAGTAGCATCACCATTTCATTCTCATGCAAAACCCAAAATATCTCCAGACATTACTCTCAGTTTCCTGGGAGTAAAATCACCCCACTTCACCAGTCTGCTGAGGGAAACTGTGATGATGGTTTCTGGTTTGTATTCCTACTGGAAGCCAGACAAGTTTCAGTTTCTAAAAATGGTAAGTGCTTTCCTAACAGGCTTAAAGAGCTTCAGGAATATCAAGCTACAAATGTCTCCTTCTACAAATACATCCCTGCAGAACATGATTGGGAATTTCATGTGTTTCAATAAAATCGGAGAGACTTTGTCCTCTCTTTGGATGACCACCATCCTTGGGAGGTAGTTACGTATCATCAGAGAAAGGATCTGAGAATAAATTTGAAGAAGGAAAATAAGCATCAAGATTCTTGCATGAAAAAGCAGCAGAGACAGAGGCAGAAGTGACCGCATGAAGGAAGAGGGATTTGAGGACAGTGGTGCTGGAGCTAACTAAGCCCAGGAAGAAAGCCTGTGTGTTCTTCTGAGGAGGAGAGAGGGTTGAGAAAGGATCTCAAGATGTACGGGGTAAATAATGCAGAGGTTGGTCAGATGCATGCATGGAGGGACTCTGAGAACACACGGATCTGAGTGAGTGATTAAGACAATCCTCAAGGCCTGGCATGTGTACAATACCCTGTGATGCAGCTGCGACCCCCTTTTGTGGTCTCATCTCACTGCATTTCTCCTCACATTTGGGGCTCACCTCTCTTGGCCCTCTTCCTGCTATTGAGATTCTCTGTGGTTCTTTCTGCTTTTCTACATGTTGATCCACCTGCCTGAAGCCAGTACCTCTATTCTGCTTCAGTTTTTCTTTAAGTGTCTCTGCCTAGTTAATTGTTACTCACACTTCAGAACTCAGCCCAATCTGTTACTTCGTCTGGGGTACTTCATGGCATCCTGCCCTTCATAGCACATTTCCTAACATATATTTGGATATTGTTTGGGGGATTGTTTTACTACTGACTACCTCCAAAAATTACAATTCTAATGATGGAAGAAAACATATCAGTTGTTGACATGGTTTCTGTGATGGTTTGTAGATGCTTGGTCCAGGGAATGGCACTATTAGGAGGTATAGTCTTGTTGGAGTAGGTTTATCACTGTGGGCATGGACTTTGAGACCCTCATCCTAGCTCCCTGAAAGTCAGTCTTCTGCAAGCTACCTTCAGAACAAGAGGTGGAACTCTCAGCCTACGTCTACCTAGATGCTGCCATGTTTCTGCCTTCATGATAATGGAATGAATCTCTGAACCTGTAAGGCAGCCCCAATTAAATGTTGTCCTTTTTAAGACTTGCCTTAGTCATGGTATCTGTTCACAGCAGAAAAACCCTAACTAAGACAGTCTCTGAAGGACTAATACTTTGGAGTTGAAATGTAATATGCAGTCAGTAGATATTTTGACTGGCTACATGAGAGTCTGGATTGTCCTACTTTGTCATTGTTCTTAGGTAAAATCAAGATTCAGAATTGTAGGGAAAATTATAGGAGGAATAAAGAATTAAAGATTTACAAGAAAGGGAACAAGCTCATCTTGTAATTTGTATCTTTGTTATTCAAAAGGGCTTGTTCTCCTTGGCCACTTAAAAGAAATGCCATTCCTGCCTTGAATAATCAAAGTTATCCAAAGATGTGATGGCGCTTAAGATGTAGGACTGTCTGTGCCAACCCCCAGGGTTCCAGTTGCATTTAGAGTTGAATTGGGCAATAATTCCTTGCTTGTAGGAGCTCGAGAAATCTGAACTTTTGGGTGGGCAGTAAAGAGTTTCTGCTTCTAGGGTTCTCTTCCAAACTAGAGTCAATGGTACAAGAAAAAAAATCTCAGAACTTCTTAGATACAGAATGCTGGGTGTCTTGAACATTTAGTCTTTGGCTTGAAAAACTGTGGACAGACAGTCTTTAGGGTGAGCTGGGACATTCCTTATTTTTTCATATCTGTGGCAAAGCACTTGATAGAAGCCCCCAAAGGGGGGATGTTTTCTTTTCATCCACTGTTTCAGAGGGGAGGGGAAGAATGATGGAGTGGCTCCATGGTGAGTAGTAGAATACCTCGTATCTCTGCCAGATAAGGAGGCAGAATGCAGAAACATCAGCAGAGCCAGATCATAAAAAGCACCGGTACCATCAGCCAGTCCCCACGGCCCCATTTACCAAAGGTTCTCTAACTTCTCAAAAATAAGGAACATTGGCAAGAAGAGGTAAAAAGATTGTAGGAGCCAGAAGATCAGGGAGTTTGGTGTGAGATTGTGTCTCTTAGTGATGTCAGAAGTGACACTCATCCTTTTTTTTTTTTTTAGAAGTGACACTCATCAAGTCACATGGCTGTCTAAACATGAGCTGAACAGGGACAAAGACATGCTAAGAAGGATGGAGGAAAAATCCAGGCTTCAACTCTACACAAAGTACTATTGGCTAAGGAATGCTGAGCCCAGGAGAAATAGTCTTCCCCAGAGAAGATCAAATCAATTGGCTATATAATACCAAATGGTCAGCCCTGGAAATATACATACAAGTAACATTATATACACTGAGCAGGTTATATTTAGAAATATATATGTATATTTGTATATAAACATATGTACAACAATTAATTTCAAGTAAAGAGATCATGAATTTGAAAGAAAGCAAGGAGAGGTATGTGGAAGGGTTTGGAAGGAGGAACTGAAAAGGGGAATTATTTAATTCTAATCTCAGAAATAAAAGAAATATCTAAAATCTGAAATATTGTGACTATGTCTATCAATCTATATCAATTTATCAGTGTCTATTTGTCATCTATTATCAACTCTAACAATGAATACGTATAGAAATTAAATTTCAAGAAAAATCCAGTTCCATTATTATAGTTTAAGCAATATACTTAGAATCTTAACAAATCTTCAATCAAAAAAATAAAAAAATTGTATAAAGGCAGAAGAAATATTTGAGATATTGTTTTCTTTATTTATGAATGGAGACTACTTTCTTGACACAGATTAACATTATAAGATATCTTTTTAATATAATATTTGCATTATCTATACAGAATTTCATATATCTGTAGAATTAGTTTTGGTTTTGTTCACCCTCTGATTCCCCCCTAACTCCTCCTAGATCCACACTACCTCTCCACTCTCCTGGGCCTCTCCCAAGCTAATATGCTCCCCTCTTCCTCCCTTTCCTCTCCTCTTTCTCTTCCTCCTCTTTCTCTTCCTCCTCCTTCTCTTGCTGTTCTTCCTCTTCTTCTCCTCCCCATCATCCTCTTCCATCTTCTCCTCCCCCTCCTCCTCTTCTTCTTCTTTTGCTTCTTCTTCAACCATTGAGTCCACTTTGTGCTGTCTATATATGCACGGGTGTAGAACAATCCGCTGGAAAATGGGCAACTAACCTGGAGCCACATCCTTAATAAAATCTACCTCTCCTCCTCTTAGTAGCCATTAGTTAGTTGTCAATAGCCCTATGGCTAGGGGTTAGGACTTGTAAGCACCTCCCCTCTCCATGTGAGAACTCAGAACCAGTACTGGTCTTGTTTCACCAACCACAGCTGCTGTAAATTCATAAGCATAACATTCCTGCTATGTCTAAAAGAAGCATTCTACCCAGTCTCCCTTGACTTCTGGCTCTTACAGTCTTTCTACACCTTTACTCATGAGATTACTGAGCCTTAGAGTAGAGGGAATATGACTTAAACATCCATTTATGGGTGTGCAAAGAAACATCTTTGTTCCATGGATGATAGTTTCAAGAGATACTCACAACTGGTCAAACTGTAGAGACGTCCTTGTTTTTAATTTTTATTCCACATACATGTGTGTGTACACACACACACACACGCACACACTATTTATGCAATAAGATTTTATTTTGATCATTGGCTTCTCTTTAGGTTAGGAAAGTTTTCTTCTACAATTTTGTTGAAGATATTTACTGGCCCTTTAAGTTGGGAATCTTTACTTTCTTCTATACCTGTTATCCTTAGGTTTGGTCTTCTCATTGTGTCCTGGATTTCCTAGATGTTTTGGGTTAGGAGTTTTTTGCATTTTGTATTTTCTTTGACAGTTTTGTCAATGTTTTCTATGGTACCTTCTGCACCTGAGATTCTCTCTTCTATTTCTTATATACTGTTGGTGATGCTTGCATCCATAACTCCTGATCTCTTTCCTAGGTTTTCTATCTCCAGGGTAGTCCCCCTTTGTGATTTCCTTATTGTTTCTACTTCCATTTTTATGTCCTAGATAGTTTTGTTCAATTCCTTCACCTGTTTTGTTGTGTTTTCTTGTAATTCTTTAAGGGATTTTTGTGTTTCCTCTTTAAAGGCTTCTACTTGTTTACCTGTGTTCTCCTGTATTTCTTTGAGAGAGTTATTTATGTCTTTTTTAAAGTCCTCTATCATCATCATGAGAAGTGATTTTAAATCTGAATCTTAATTTTCTGGTGTGATGGGGTATTCAGGACTTGCTATGGTAGGAGAGCTAGGTTCTGATGATGCCAAGTAACCTTGGCTTCTGTTGTTTATGTTCTTGTGCTTGCCTTTTGCCATCTGATTATCTCTAGTGCTACCTTTACTCACTGTCTCTGACTGGAGCCTGTCTGTCCTTGGTTGTGTCAGAACTCCTCAGAGTCCAGCTGTCTCTGTGATCCTGTGATCCTGAGATTCTGGTTGTGGTAGCTCCTGGGAGTCAGGCTGCTTCTGGGATCCTGAAATCCTGGTGTACCCAAACTCCTGAGATCTTGTGATCCTATTATCCTATGTTCCTGGGCATGTTAGAGCTCCTGGGAGTCCAGCCTCCTCTGGGTTTTGGGGGGTTGGGTGCAGAGCTGACGCCCTAGAATTGCTCTGGGCACTGGCTATCACAGTCAAGCATTTGATACTTTTTGGCAGCAATTTGATATTATCCATATTACTGGGATTCCTTATAATTGTCAAGGACAAGGGACTGTGGAAGGGGCCCATGGAACTTTAAAATAATATCTTCATAAAATAAAAAAAGGGGAAGGTATATTCCTGTATACCACAAATTTATTTAAATCATGTTCTTTTTAATATTAAAAATTTTTTAAAAATTTGGATGCCAAGGAACTTTCTGCTGAGTGTCTATGGCACTCTACAACTAGGCATACTTATGTATAGGTGAAAGAGAAAGATCTACTTACTGTATATGATATGAACCCAATCAGGTATTTAATATGGAGAAGAGGGGATGTTTGTATTTTTTCTGCAAGATGCTGAAGGAACATAGTGGCTGCCACAGTGACAAGTGAGACATGCTGATGACAGGACAAAGAATAATGCTTACCTGTGAGCTTGCTGAGTGCCCTCACAATGGTGACTGGGAAATTGTATTAGACATATGTTCCCGACCCACCTTTGCTTACCTATACTCCTGATGAGACAACCTGCCTTGCCTCAAGTTTCTAGACCTTGTCAAACAGAGAATCAAAAACGAAAAGTTATAATGACTGCTATATTTTTCTTAAATGTGACCAGTTATTTGGAGTCAATCATGTACTGGTCTAGAAATCAATCCAATATTGGAAATAGCAGTCTTCATTTGGAAGTCTGGTTCTGGACATTTTCAGAGACACATTTGGAAGTTAGCTGCAGTTCTCTATGATGTTATGTTAGCAAGAATAAAGTTGGGGCAGGATCTGGATTTCGAACAAGTGGTTAGTACATATGTTAAGGCTTTTTTAATTGTCAAGTTAAAATTACTTTTGTTTCTTCTACAGTATTTAATGTAAGTTGCATTGATTGTACACTTTCTAATTGTGTTAAAGTGTTGAAATCTGGCATGTCAGCTATGGAGATCTATCAACCAGCTTTTGTTTTATTGCCCTGAGTATCACAGAACCTTGGTCTTCTGAAAAAAGCTTGCCAAAGTACTGGAAGAAGTGAGTCAGGCTTTAAGCAGAAGCAAGAGGATAGTGGGCTTGATTATTGTTGGTATAACAGCTTTAATTACATTCATTGCTAGCACCACTGCTTCTGCAATTGCTATGACACAAGAAGTTAAGACAGCTACTTTTGTTAATCATTTAGCAAAAAATGTTACTAATATGTTGAATATACAAGAGGATTTAGATAGGGATTTGGAAAAATGGATTGATGCTCTTTATCCTATTCAAATTATTGAAAGGAGGCTCAGAGTTTAAGAGTAAGGAGCCATCTCAAGTGTCATGCCAAATACCATTGGATTTGTATCACTTGTAAAATTTACCATGGTAGTTATTATAATTAGGAAAAAAAATTAAAGACACTTGCAATGTATTTGGCATAATTCTAACGCCTCTCTGGATGTTTTAACTTTACATAGTGAGCTTATGAATTTCAAGAATGCTGCTCTGCTGAGTGTTGATTCGGTAGATACTGCTGATAAAATTACCCATGGCCTGAGGTCAGCATTTTTATTTTGGTCAAGTTTCAAGAATGGCATATATAGTTTGACCATACTAGCCCTTTTTGTCCTGGGAATACTTTTATTCCTGCCCATCATGTTAAGTTTTTTTTTTTTTTAAATCAACATCAACATGTTAGCAGCCAAAGTACATGGCTTGAACCTGAAAATGAACCCCCAAACAGAGTTATTAAATTAACAGGCTGGCAAGCCAAGGACGTTTAAGATTCTGCACAAAGCCTTACCAACCTAAGACAGAAGTGCATTGCTTTTGTTAGTGCATATTCCACGATGGGTAAGAAAGGCATCCTTGTCAGAATGACCTAAGACAGGCTCAGTCTTGTTAATGAAATTAAAAAGGGGGAGAGGTGGAGAGCTTTTGGGGCTGCTTGGCAAGAATCTGACATGGTCCAAAGACAAAGAAGTGGACTGCTTGGCAGGAATATGACATTGGCCAAGAACAAGGAAGTAGGCTTCAGGCAGGAATCTAAATCTTAGGCTAGAACAAAGAAGTAATTTCAGACAAGAATCTAAATTTTAGGCTAGAACAAGGAAGTAGGCTTCAGACATGAAAATGACATTGGGCTAGAACAGGGAAGTAAGCTCAGATATTTTGGTCATCCTGATAAGCCCTTAGAAACAGTGATCACAGGATGTTCACAGAGTTTTGTTTATTGCCTAGCTTGTTCTTTGACTATTTGTGTTTATTGTCTTGCTTGTTTCTTGGCTATTTGCATCTATTGTATTGCTAGTTCCTCAACCTAGAACTGACCTTAATACTTTCATGTTATTAAAATAGTATAAAAGCAAAGAGGAGGAGGTGGATGGATAGCTTGTTTCTAGGGAGGGGAAATGGGGAAAGGGGATGGCATCTGAAATGTAAATAAATAAAATATTCAATAAAAAAGAAAAAAGATTTTATTTTGGGGCTAATGTATGTTTTAAAAATACAAAATGGTATACTAGGTTAGGTGATAGGGAAATATACATTCATTTTATATTTGACTTATATTTGAATTTAATAATCTCGGACTGTAAATTTCATTGAGCAGTATTTCTTCACCTTCCCTAGTTTTGCTCTGGGTTCCTCCTTGCAAATGATTGAATACTTCTCTGTTGGTAGATACATATAAATAAAGTCCCATTGCCTTTGGAAGCACCTACTCTGGGTGATCTTACAATGATGCTTTAATCTCCACCTTTCCCATCCCCTTGTACTCCATCCCATTGACACACATTGTACTGGGACATTTAAAAGTGACCACAATGCTTCCCTCATTATGAAACATGTTAGTTCAGGTTCTCCAGGAAGTGAGTGACAATATAATATTTTATAGAGGTAACTGCCAAGATGGGTAATGAGTTGCCAGACCATACGGAGAGCTATCAGATCATGATGCTAGCCTAGTGATGAGTGAAGAAAAGAAGAAACCAAGGTAGGGCAGAAACTCTCCATACTGCTGATCTGGCAAAAGCAAGTTTGGTAAGGCTTTTGGAAGAGGTCTAGAGTCAAAGTCACCCAACAGGGGAACCCTCTGTATCCTAGGAAGGGGCTGTTTTAGAGTTACGGCCATGTTTAATCATTTCCCAGGAGTGGCTTTTGGAAGAGTGGCCTTGGCACCACAACCCTGATGAATTTTAGTGGAGGTCTAGACTCAGCAACAGCTTGAAATCCCTGGTCACTGCATCCCCTGGCCATGCATTTCCATGGTTTCCTCAGTTCATGTGTTCATTCAGAAGTTGGTTTGGAAAATATCCATCCTCTGTACAACAGATGGGAAAGATTTCAAGATTCTAAGGAAACAGTTGGTAGGACAGATACCAACTCTAATTGCTATAACTTCTTTACAGAACACAGACTGTCTTCTATATGGGTGAAATTGTAGAAGAGACAACATTTGGAGAATGAAGCAAATTTGCTCTTCTATCAATGTGAGCAAGTTTTATAAGCCCCCAAAAGTATGTGAGTTCCATTCATGGGCCTGAATATTTGAAATTGGAGACACCAGAGAATCAAGAGTATAGTGTGGCTACGCTTATCTCCTATCCCTTCTGGTTCCTTCTCCTGTGCCGTCACCACTGAAGCCTTTTCTCTTAGATTAAAAGAGCATTGTCATGAGGAATAGCTCTTTCTGCCTCCATTCTACTCTTTCCAGTTTGGTAGTTAGAAATCTGTAAAAGCCATGTGTGTCGGACTCATGAATGCTTATTTTGATCTGCCAGCTTGGTACACTTGATATTAGATTTTGAAGAAAGAAGGCAGATGCCATTCTTCTATGACTATTGCAGGTAAGCTGGGCCATGCATGGCACGTGAGTGTGGAAGAGATAGTGTGATGGCGCCAGGATCCCTGCCTAGCTGTGTGGTCATAAAAGCAAGTGTGGCCATTGCTATGGCATCAGCTTTCTGACCCAGATGCAACTAGATGCACAATAAGCAGTTTGAATGCATAAATATGTAAGTGAATAAAATGAGCCAAGGAACAACAATCTCCCTTTCTAGGGAGTCATGTTGGGGTGACCTTGATGTCATTAGTTGAGTGACATCTCCAACTGATGCTCCTCCCAATGTCTTTTAAAAGTCCTTCGTATCTCACATCCGTAATTAAACTCTGCTTGGAGTAGGTTCTATTTTCTGCTTTCAATCATAATGATAAATAGTGAAGTTCTCCAGGACTAAGGAGATGCCTCAGTGGATAAAGTGTTTGCCATGCAAGAGAAGGACCTGAGTTCAGGTCTTCAGAACCCACTGAGAGTAGATTTTGTAGTACGTGTCTGTAACCCAGTACTTCTTCAGCAGCAGAAGGAAACAAGAGAACTGTCAGAAGCCCATAGGGCAACTAGCCTGTTGTACACAACTATTGGACCACACAGCAAGAGACACTGGTCAAAAAGAGGTGGAAGATGTTGGTGACAGCAGACCTTTTCATAAATGTCACGACACACTTATGTGCACACACACGTGCGCACATGCACACACACTCATGATTAAACATTCAAAAAATAGAATCTTTAAATTCTTCTAAAAGAACAATGATTGGCTTTAGTAATCTGCTTATTCAGTCATTCATACGTTACTTACCAGTCCATTTATCCAATGGGTGTTTAGTTTTCCATTTAGTTATTGTATACTGGTCATCTTCCAGGCACTGTGTGAGGTACTGAGGATTTTCTGGTGAATTTTGTGGTGGTTTGAATAGGAGCGTCCCCTGTAAACTCATGTGTTTGAATGCTTGGCCCATAGGGAGTGGCACTATTAAGAGTTGTTGGACTAGGTGTGACCTTGTTGGAGGAAGTGTGTCACTATGGGAGTGGCAGGCTTTGAGATCTCTTATGTTCAAGCTATGCCCAGTCTCCTTCTGCTGCTTGGCGGATCAAGATGTAGAACTCTCAGCTCGATCTGCAGCACCTTGTCTGCATGGTATTCTCACCATGATGGTAATGAACTAAATCTCTGAAACTGTAAGCCTGCCCCAATTAAATATGTGCCTTTATAAGAGTTATCTTTGTCATGGTGTCTCTTCACAGCAATAAACTCTGAGAACTCTTCACACATTTAACTCTGAGAACTGAAAGCCAGAGTAAGAAACTGGGGAGAGGGCAAGGCGGCAGCAGCAGCAGCAGCAGCAGCAGCAGCAGCAACAGAAGAAAATTAGTAACCTTTAAAAGGAATGCCTAACTTGAAGAAAGAGGAACGCTAACACCTATGAACACCCAAGGCAGATCAGGTGTTGTGCTGTGAATTTTCATATTTTAGCTTATTTAGTCATCACATCAATTCAGTAAAGCATACTGTACAAAGTAAAACTAGAGATAAGTGTCTTGCCCAAGGGTTTCCAATCAGGATCTGCTTGGCCTCTAAACTCTGTATGTTACCAGGAAGCAAGGCTAAGTGAGCTAGGGAGTGCTTTGCAGTTGCCACTTCCCCTGAGCACTTCTGGGAAGGACTTGGAACCTCACCCCATGCTGTCAGTTCTCAGTGTCTCTGCCACCCACCTGATGTTGTTTAATTTCCTCTTAACTCTGGATTTAAGTTATTAGCTTTGTCCTCTTCTCTGTGTTTTCTTTGCTCATCAATGCCTCCTCTGCCTTTCACTCGGCTTTACTGCTGATTTTTTCCCTTGGACTCATGCTTCTGAAAGCCCATCTCTGTTTCTCTCTCCTCTTCCCTATGCCACATTCTTTCTGTGGCTCCCCCAGATTCATACTCCCCAACCCCTTTGGCCTCTCAAAGAGTCATCCCTCAGGGTAAATGGACCTCTGTATTCTTGGTTCAGTGTTCTGCCTGAGAGGATGGGTAACGACCATTTCCAGTGACTCTGCCACTGGCTGGAAGAACTGAAGAGGTCTTATCTCACAGTTGTTCATGACAAGGTGAAGCCTGTTGAGTCCACTCCTCCTTTCTCTGCCTGGCGCTGTAGGGGAAGGAATGGATTTATGGAAGGACTAACACTGGACACCTGTAGCCGCCATTGAGTACAGAAATCAATGCAAGGCTTTTGGAAGTATTATTGACCTGGGATGTGAATGGAATTAGGACTAGAAAGCTGAGTTCAAGTGACTCTTGTTTCCGGCTCATCTTCTCTTGTGCTACTATTACGTGTGGAAATTTGGGGGTTCTCTGCAGAAACTACCCTCTCTGTCAGTGGGCAGTGTGCTCTTGTGGTAGCTTAAAGGACAATAGGGCAATGTTTTTAGAAAAAGAAAGAAATATCCTATTTTTTTAAATGGCAATTTTAGCTTTTGGGAAGACCTACACTTTTATACTGGAAAGAGGAAATCAGTAAAATTATGGGTCCATTTTGGTCTTTATCTTCATTTGTTCTGATTGCCACACTCCGTCACAGCACTCTGTTTATTTCCCAGGACTCTAGTGGAATGGTGGCCTTCGAAAAATGTCAATTCTCCCTCAATACTTTCTGCAGTAAAGACACAGGTTACTCTCTTACACTGTATGCTAAGCACCTTAACCTTTTGGATAGTGTTGTAACCATAGATGGACCCTGTAATTCCAGATCTCATTTAATGACTGAATGAAGATTTAATGAAAAATTAAACAGGGTAAGTTGTGTAGGTTTCCTCTAGATAAATCACCTTTTCTCACCCCTTGGGCTAGGAGGGCCCTTTTCCATGCTCATGTGGAATGGCCCCTAAAAAGTTAATATGATTCAGGGCTGAATTAGTGAGCAGATGATTTAGCTGAAAGAAAATGAAAGTCCCATTGTACTTTGTAATGGTGAGTTTGGCTTTCAGACTCAGGAACCACACAGGTGGAGGGCAGTTGGAGCGCTGAGGTGGGTGAGGCCTGCGTTAGGCTAGGATTGGTGACAGGGTGAGCTGGGAAAAGAAGGGAACTAGAGGGAAAAGTGGGAGAGGCGGTGATGCTGTATGTAGTCACAGTGTGACGTTTGCCTTGTAGGGTGCAATATATGGAGATATAAGAATCTCATGGAGCAGGAGAGATGACTGTATGGTTAAGAGCATATACCACTCTTGTACAAGTATGATTCTCAGCACCCACGTCCTGTGGCTCACCACCCCCCATAACTCCAGCTCCTGGAGGAGCTGATAATATCTTTTGCCTTCATGGGTACCTGCACATACATGCACATGCCCTCTCCCCATACACACAATTAAAATAAAATAATTTTTTACTGACTTCATTTTAATGATTGTAACACCTCAGATATAGGCACTACTGTGTCTATTTAGCAGAAGAAAACATGTGAGGCTCAGAGACATTCAGAATCAAATGCAAGGTTAGGCAGCTTGTAAAGTCCAGAGCCAGAATTCAAATGTAGGTTCTTCTAACTCTGAAGATATGTCCTTAAAGATAGCACAAGTATGAATCAGGAAGGAAAAAGGTGGAAGTCACAGAGCCACTGTGATCAGGGAGGAAAGGACCTGTGTTTTATGCATGGCTGTGTCTTTCCACCTTCACACTTGATAGGTAAGAAGCTACTTTACCTCTTATTTCCATACATTAGCAAGGTGAGAACATCCTAGTTGTCTCAATTTACAGAGCAATGCCCGTGGCATGGGCTCAATGAAAATTTATCCCTGGTGTTCCAGTCTATTGCTGACGGGATAAGGACTGAATTGTCAGAGCCACTCCTAATTAAATAGTCCAGTGCTTCATTAGGAAGATGTGGCTGGATCCAAGACTTACCAGGCAAGTGTTGACATCGCAGATGACACTAATTGGTCCTTTGGCTGGCAGCCTTGTACAACATGGGGACTGGACACTGAAAAGAGGGGAGGGGCCTCAGGCTTGCTGAGAACACTTCATCTGAAGACTCAGAGACCATCACTGTTAGCCAGGAAGATGCAAGCTAGGGACTCGGTCAAGAGTATGACCTTGGCTTTCTCTCCTTCAGTGAATCTGTTGACTTCTAGACCCAGGGCTTTGTGTGTGTGTGTGTGTGTGTGTGTATGTGTGTGTGTGTGTGTGTATACAAGCATGCATGCAGTCAAAGCATCTGAGTCACACACATGAGAGAGAGAGGGAGAGAGAGAGGGAAAGAGAGAGAGAGAGAGAGAGAGGGAGAGAGAGAGAGAGAGGAGAGGAGAGAAATGGAACCTAGCAGATTCTCCTTTTGAGATATGATAAGCATTCAGTACACCAGGTCACCTTAGGAGACTTCCTGTATGAACATGGATTTTCATTCCTGTACAATAATTCTAGTACAAACATAAGAGATCCTTAGAACAGATTAAGAAATTTCCAAAATATGAGTATTTGGGTCTATCATTGATTTACTTTACATTTTGCCTCCTGAATGAAGAAAACTTGTTTTTATTCCAAAAGTGTGTTCGGTAGTCTTTATTGTCAAGTTGACTGGCTTTGCCTGGAAGACACACCTCTGGGCATGTCTGTGAGAGTATTCTCAAATAACTTGAACTTGGGAGGGAGAACCCGCATGGAATGTAAACAGTTACATGGGCTGAGGCCTCAGACTAAATAAAAGGAAGAGAGCAAGTAAGGCAACAACATCTCTCTCTCTCTCTCTGTGCTTCCTGTGTGTAAATTCACTGTGACTGTCACTGTGGAATGCTGCTATACCCATGCTGTCCCGCCATGCCAGACAGCTCACAGCAATGTGGAAAATAATTATACTAATGCCTAGAAACAATTTTGTTTAAGAAATAATGGTAAGGGAGGTGGTGAGTGAGCGACAGAGAATGTGAGAGAGAGACATATCTTTCAATTCTTTAGATTATAAATGGAATAGTTTCTCTCTAATGTGGCATCATCTATAACATTTTCTTGTTTTTCTCCCACTTGTTTCATTGTAGATTTTACTATGACAGACTGCACATACTCACAATCTTCTGTATTTCATCACCAAGTGATACTGATTATGTTTTTGTATGTTCCTGGTATGTTCAGCATCATATCCTATAAAAACCCTAGGTAATGCAAACAGCAACCAAGTAGTGGCTACTTCCCTCAGATACCATGCAATCTGACCCTGGAAAGAACATTTATGTATGTCCATGTCTCTGTCACTTTCTCTGTATCCCTGGGCAAGTTCACCAAGACACCTACAAAGATCTGGAAAGGGCACTGTTCCAGAAAGGGTGCACATCTTCCTGAGAACTTCACTGTGAGCATTTGGAAGGTTTTAGAAATGCTGCAATAGTTCCTTTGCAGGTTGCTTTTGACTACTTGTTCACCTATGATCTAGTTATTAAAAATGTTTCTTTATAGATCAGGCTGTATGCCGTTCATTCATTTTTCTCTTTCCCACTCCCAAAGAATTCCATCAAAAGAGAGGGAGTATATATGTGTATATATGCTTGTGTATGTGTGCTTGTGTGTGTGTGTGTGTGTGTGCCTTATGCATGTGTGTGGAGGGGTGTATCTGGGTGTGTGCCTCTGTGTATGTGTATGTGTGTATGTATGTGTGTGCTTGTGTGTGTGTGCCTGTATATGCATGTGTGGGAGGGGTGTATCTGGGTGTGTGCCTCTGTGTATGTGTGTGTATGCCTATGTATGCATGTGTATGTGCCTCTATGTGTCCCTGTGTATGTGTGTGTTCCCATGTGTATGTTCCTGTGTGTGTGTGTGAGTGCACACATGCACACATGTGCACACACACACACACACACACACACCCTGAATCAACACTTTTAAGCCAGGCTGTGCTGGTACATGCCTTTAATCCCAGAAGGCAGAAGCTGGTGGATCTCTGAGTTCAAGGCTAGCCTGGTCTACAGTGTAAGTTCTAGGACAGTCAAGACTACATAGATAAACCCTGTTTTGAAATAAATTTCTGGAATTATAAGCAGTGGTAAAACTTTTATTGTCTGATGTCCTTTCTTCTGTGGACTTAGCAAGTTGATATATGTCCAAATAGGATACTTTCAGTCTCCCTAGAACTAATCTAGTTTGCTAGACTTCCTCGTCCCCTAATCTGTCCTAGCAGTTTGACCCTGTTCCCTTGGATACTCTTTGCTAGCAAGGCTTTTCACAGGGACATCTAGATTTGGTATAGTTCTTCTGGAAACTCTCCAGTGTATTGTTCTGAGGACCTTCTTGGCCTGGTCAATGTGATCTTCCCTTGGGAACTGCCCCAGGGCATATTGCCTATGCCTAGGACTTCACAGTGGTTCTCAACCTTCCTGACACAGCAACCCTTCAATGCAATTCCCCATGCTGTGGTGACTCCCAATCATAAGATTATTTCATTGCTACTTCATAACTGTAATTTTGCTACTGTTACTAATCATACATATCTGTGTTTCCCAATGATCTTAGGTGACTCTTCTAAAGGGGGTCATTTGATACCCATAGAGGTTGTGACAGACAGGTTGAGAACCTCTGTTGTATAGATGGGGTATCTGGTCTTTGAATCCAGGAAAAGCATTGGCTTTGATTTTTAAAAGTACCATTTTGGGGGAGTAAGGGTGTCCCTCCTTGGCCTCTCTGGGATCACTGTCAGCATGGCCGGCTGTGGGACCATCTCTGAGCTTCGATGTACAGAAGAGCAGTTGTAAGTGAGAATTTCTAGCCAAGGAAGGAAAGGAAACTACTTCCTGTTTTTAAAGGAAAGATAGTATGTCTTATGGTTTGAATACACTTGAAATTTCTTTTTCTGCAATCAAAAGTTGTTTTCAAAGCTTTGAAAAATACATCCATTAACAATATCAAATGTGGTCCTTGTATTTCTTTTATGATACTAAGAAGGTCTTACCAAGTCCTTATGTTATACCAGGATTGTGCTAAGTATCTTACAAGCAGTATTTTATTTGAGGCTCTCAAAAAATGTTTGAAGCAAGTACTTTTATCAATCCCACTTAATAAATGAGAAAGGAAGCCTCTTAAGAGGTGAAAGGAAAAGGCAAATAGCTATGTTTTTAAAAAAGATACAATTCTTGTCTCAGAAGTGTAGAACATTAGAAGCATGAGAAGGAATCTTAGAGGTTGTTGTAATAGCATCTTTCTTTGTAGAAGAAAGTTCTAAGAGGTCCAATCACTTTCCTAAGGACCCACAGAAACTGGAACAAAGCTTGATGAGAAGTCTATCTTAGTACATGTGAGCAATATGCTGCTTTCCTTCAGGACTTTAGAATAATGTCTCTCTGAGTGGTACTACCATCACCCTCTGGCCTCTGTCAGCACTGTCTCTGTGGAACTGTGCCTGTCCCTCAGGTGTGAATGAGAGCTTCAGCATGACATAGGTTCTAAGAGAAAACTACTGTGTCCCAAGAAAGCTCAGTAGGGAAAAGGCCACCTTAGCTGACCTCTGATGCAGGTAAAAGATCTGAACGTGTGGCTGTGATAAAGGCCATGAGTAGAAGCAACTTAGAGAGGAAAAGGCTTATGTGGCTTACACATCCTAATTACAGTTCATCACTGAGGGAAGCCAAGGCAGGCACTCAAGCAGGGAAGGGACCTGCAGGAAGGAAGTGGAGCAGAAGCCATGGAGGAATGCTGCTTAGCGGCTTGCTTGCCCTGCCTCACTCAGTTCACTCAGTACACATCCAGACAAGCTGCCCAGGGATTTCACTGGCTGTAGTAACTGCCTCCATCAATAATTAGTCAAGAAAATGCCTCTACAAGTTGCATTCAGGACAATATGATAGAGTCATTTTTTTTCCAGTGGATGGTTCTTCTTTCCAATGATTGTGCCTGTGTAAAGCTAACAAAAAGAAGAAAAAAAATCTCACCAGTATATCTGTATAGGGAGAAGACAATAGGCATTCTGCAAAAGTGTTGAGTTCCAAGGACTCAGGCAAAGGGGTAATGGGAGACAGAAGATTATTCCAGCTCAGAGTCCAACCCTAGGTCTTCTGATCCATAAATCCTGACTTCTGTCTGTGAACTCGTCAGGCATCAATATGGACCTTTGACTTTAGAGAGAAGGAAAATCAAACAAGCCAGGAAATAATAAAGGAACTTTTTTTCAAGGTTATTATGTGTCTCTCTTCCATACTCCTGGCTCAGCTGTAATGGGGGCAGTATGAGCAGAGAAGTCATAACTTTCTGACCCTCTTGTTCGGGTCCAACCAACCATCTAACTTTCATAGACAATGTAGTTTTCTGTGATCCCAATCTCACTACGGCAGCATCAGTGACACCTCTTTCCAGATGGCTGAACTAACGCTAAATACTTCTGTAAGTTCAACTTCTTGATGGCACCCTCAGCTTGTCACCAAACGATAAAACTATCAGGTGGAAATGTCACATTTGGTCAATAGCTGGCAGTCATGATTGGAGCAGTACACACTAACAAGAGGAAGTAGCAAGAGGCCAAAAATGAGTCTAAAAGGAGCAACGTGACCTCTAACCAACAAGAAAACACAGCCCAATCAACTGAGAAAATCGATGGGGTGAAAATGGTCTGCTCAGGAAAATCAATAGTGTGTAAATCAGCTGCATTTGACCCCGGTGGCCTTTGCTTCCTGCTCTGACCCGAGTTGAACCACATTGTCCCTGCTTCCCAAAGACACCTTAACCTTCTCAACATTCACCCAAAGTTTGGTCCAGACCTCTCAAAAATACCTTAAACCTTGTCAACCACGTGAAAGTTCCCTTTCCTATCTGGTCCTCAGTTTTGCACAGGATTTCGTTATTTTGCATCTAGATTATTTCCACTACTTTTTCTGCCTCCTCCTTTCCCTCATATATTCGGCATCAACTCAGGACTAGGATCCCCCTGAAGAAAATCCCACTCTTTCCAGCAATTTAAGGGGATTAGTAACCCAGAGGGAACCCCTGGCTCTGGCAGTGAGATCTGGTAGAGGACAAAAAGTGTTCTCAAGCCAACAGCTGTGAAAGAGGCAGGTTGAAGCAAGAGGCTAGGCTGGCCACAGAAACACTATATTTCCTTGTTTTATTTATAAAGCTCTTTGCTAAATGCTAAGGAAAATAAATTGATTTCCATCTTTACTGATGTGTTAAAATTGCTACAACACCTCATATTACCAAATGGATTTACTGTATAAATCGGAACATAATTGGTACTTCAGGCAGGCCACAAATCTACTTCGGCAGGAGCACATCACTCACAGTACATTGATTATAAAAATTAGTTAATTCAAGACAAACACTGCATTCTCTGAAGCCTAGTGCATATCCCTTAGAATCTTTCATGCATTACTGCTATGAAATAAAAAGATAGATCCATCAGGTCACTTGATTCTCTGAAGGCCTGATTTAGAAGGTACTTAGGCTGGTGTATCCACCAAGAGATAGATTTCATTTATTAAACCTGCCAGGCAGGAGCCTAAATGATGGGACTTAGCAATATTGTACTAATCTGTTGCTTTTATTTACTGCTTCTTGTCTCACCAATGTAAATCTTCTCATGGAGCAATGTCCCCTAATTCATTCAGTTTGACTTTCCTCATGAGAAACAGGGGAAAGGTATGTCCCCATGAAAACTAGCAGGATTTGAATGTCTCTGGGCCATGGTTAATGTTGATGATCCACCCAAATCCCCTTCAATAACTTTATAATGGTGGCAGGGGGTATGTATGGGGGACAGCAATCTGGACTTAGATGTGTTTTGACTTCCAACAGCCAGCACCTGCAGCTTTCTTTGAGTAACTGTTTTCAGGCTACTTCCTAAGGCTACTGGAACTTGTCCTACCACACAGAGAGGAAGCTGTGTCTAAGCATTAATGTTTCCCGAGGTGGCCTTTAAACCAGTGACTTATGGGTTCAGGAATGCAAAAGCCCAGTTCCCTTCATGTAGTATAACTCATGCCCCAGAATTCTCTGGAGGACAGGTTAAATCCATCCCTGTGAATTTGTGTGATTTCTGCCTTTTCAAAGCTTGTTTTCCCCACACCCTTAGTGGGCCCCCTCGAGAGCACCTTCTTACTAAATCACGTATGTGTGACTCCTTGCTCTGGGCCGGCTTCTAGAAGTCATTCTAAACGTTAGATATAGGCTGTGCACTTCAAGTCTCCCGTCTCACTACATCACCACGATGCCCTCCGTAGACTAAGCTCATGTCCTCTTTCTCATTTAATTTTTATAATAAACTTTACAGATTAGTGTTCCTATCATCCTCATTTTATATGTAGGGATATAAAACTTAAAAGATTAAGGGACCCAGCTACTATTTATCTATCGCTACATTAAAAACTACCACACAACTCAGAGGCTTAAAACAATGTTTACTTTTATCATTTGTCTGCAATTTGGAGAAAGGTTGGTAGGATCAGCTTTGATGAATGAAATGCCAGACACACTTTTAAAACTTAGTTTCAACCCTGGTTAGTTACTTGGAGCACCTACCCTGAGAGTGGATGATCTACCACCCCTGGGGCTTACTCACATTGCGACAACTGGGTGCTAGCCGTGGCTTCTTTCAACATAGGCTCTGTGTAGAGTGGCTTGGGCTTTCTCACAGTTTAGTGTCTGGATTGCAAAAGTGAGCATCTTAAGAAATAGAAGAGCATGAGTCTTTGGAAGCCTTGCTTTGGAAACTTGCATATAGTCCCACTTCTACTGTCTTCTGTTGACCAAAATCTACAGCATCCAGAAGATAGATGTATTTTTGATGTTTAAAAATGTTTATTTATGTTTTTGTATATATGTATATGTGTGGGTTGCACAGGCAACCCTCACCTTAGTGTGTAGAGGTCAGAGGGCAACATTTGGGAACCAGTTCTTCTACCATATGTGTCCCAGGGATTGAACTGAGGTCTCCAGGTTTGGCAGCAAACTCCTTTATCTGCTGAATCTTCTTAATGGTCCCTAGATCTATTTTTTAATGATATACAATAATTTTGAGATTCTATCATTTATTTATTTATTTATTTATTTATTTATTTATTTATTTATTTATTTTTAAAACTGCAGATATTTGAAATATACCATCTTATGTTTTTGTGCACACACACATCGATGATGCTACTACCAATGCAGTCATAAACATTCTCACCACTTCAGACATTTTCTTGTGCTCTCTGGTGGTTTATGTTTGTTTCATTTTTCTGCCTGTGGTGAGAGTACTTGAGATGCGATTTACCTTCTTAATGACATTTTTAAGTATATAATACAGTAGTGCCACTTGTAACAAACAGTGTGGTAGGTTGTGTGGGAGCTCTGTAGGGTGTATCAACTTCATGCAAATGAAAATTTACTGTCACTGTACTAGTCCACAAATGTTAGAGGTAAATCAACTTTCCGGTGGTTATGACTTCATGGTTGATATCTGTGGTCACCCTGTTCCATGGCATTTGGGCGTATACAATGACCTAATTGTATTTCACTATGTCTCACCCAAATGTTCTACTATCTCCCAGTAGCACCATTATATTTAGCAATCAACAGAATAGGGGCACTAATAGTTATGTTTTTAGCATTGTTGAAAATATCAAAAATCACAGCAAACTCTTGGTATATTGCAGATGTTCAGATATAGTATCTATTTTCAATAGTCAAGAATAGAGGGTATAATTATTCTGGGAATGGAATGGGCAGAGCAACATTGAAGTTGAGTATCTGCGTTCAAAGAAACCAAGTGGAGACCAGGTCTTGTGGGAACACTAAACATGTAGCTTCCATTGAGCAACAACTCCCCATTTCTCTCCTCTGGGTCTCTGGTAAACCATTTTATGCTTTGCCCCTATTTGCTCAGTTATTTGTCCTGTTTCTTTACAAAATACAAGCATGTGGTTTTTTCCATCTGTGTTGAACCTGTTTCTCTTAGCCCAGTGTCTTCTAGAACTATCCATGTTGTCAAAACTATGATAATTTTCTTTCTTATGGTTGTAAAATATTCCTTTGCACACACATGTACATTTTCTTTGTCTATTATCTACCATAGGCATTTAGATTATTTCTAGATTTTGGTAATTGTGAACAATGCTATGATGAACAGATATTTGTTTAAGATCTTGACTTCAATACTTCTGGATACATCCACAGAGGTGGGAGAAGAGATGTTTTTAAACTACGATACTGTGCCATGCTAGTTAGAGGAAAAGACAGGATTCAAATCCAGGACTTCCTAAATCCTTAGCCAGTCCTTTGGCTTCTAAGTTCATTTGTATTAGTCACTCCTTCTTTCTACCTATATGCTTAGCTCTTCCCTATCTGAATGCCCTGTCCTTCATCAAGCATAAGTTTGAATCCTCAGATGCCTTTTAAGATGGATAGTCTACCTCGGTGTGCAGAATCCAATAAGCTTCGTCTTATCAGTGGTTGGAACAGAGGATAAACAAAATTTTAATTGGAAATTGTAGCCCAATTTGGTGTTTTAAAAATATCTTAACAGTAGAGATTCACTTTTTAAATTTGTATTAAGTAATCAATACCCAGAAATAGGGTTGCTGTGGCTAGATGGCTGACAAGGACATGTGAACACAATATGCTTGGATTCTGGACAAAGACCAAGCTTGAAAATTAGAGCCATCTGACATCAGGGTTCAGTAAATAAGTGAGTGTTTGATGGAGGAAAAAAAAGCCACAAGGTGTGTGGTGAGCCCGGGGCAGACAGCTAGCTGGTAGTCATTTGTGGAAAGAAAACAAGAGACTTGAGCATTGTTAGATTGGGTTTCAGAACAGTACATACAGGAGCCTGGCCCACAGTTTGGAGTATAATACAGATACTGGTAATATCATAAGAAAAAAGTAGATAAAATTAAGATACATGGCAAGAGAGAAACCAGAGTTTGAGTTACCAGAGTCTGCTTGATGCTAAACTATCAAGTATTCCCCCAAACCCCCACACACCTCTTACAAGAACTCTAGCCCAACTGGGCCTCAGAATCCCTATGTCGGCAAGGATGGCCTTGAATTTCTGATCCTCCTTCTTCTGCCTCCTGAGTGCTGAGATTTCAGGCAGGTACCACTATGCTCTGTTTATGCAGTCCTAGGCTTCAAACCCAGGACATGTGCATACTAGGCAAGTGATATACCTGCTGAAATACATTCCTAACACCAAACACTTATCTATAAAACTTTCTGAATTCCAGAGGATGTCCTTATCTGGCATCAATGAGAGAGAAAATCCTTGGTCCTGTGAAGGCATGATGCCCCAGCATAGGAGAATGCTAGGGTGGTGAGGCAGGAGTGGGTGGGGGAGTGGGGGAGCACCCTCATAGAAGCATGGGGGAGGAGGGGTGTGATAGAGATTTTTGGAGGAGAAACCAGGAAGGAGGATAACATTTGAAATGTAAATAAATAAAATAACCAAGAAAAAAAAACCTTTCTGAATTTATCAGAACAATGCTAGAGTATAGGGTGGGCTGAACCTACAGGTGAGAGCTCACCTAAATCAGATTCACAGAGGGAAGATAATGAGAGAATAGGGCATGGAGAAGTTATTGTTTCAGGAACTCTGGGAAAAAGAGTTTGGAGGATGCCCAGAGGCTATGACAGAACTCGAGCTTTATTAATTCAAAAGTTTTAATTTATTTTATGCATGTAAGTGTTTGGCCTACATATATGTTTGTGTGTCATGCACAGGCCTGGTACTGACAGAGGCCAAAAGAGGTAGTCAGGTACCCTGGGAGTGGAGTTACAGATGGTTGTGAGCTACCATATGGGTACTGGGAATTAAAAATGGGTCCTCTGTAAGAGGAACAAGTGTTCTTAACTACTGAGTCATCTATCTGGGTCCCAAGAACTTGGCTTAAATGAAAACAAATCTGTTTTAAAAAATCAGCCTGGTGGCTTTTGCTGTAGAATCTTGAGAATTACATGTGAAAGTTTTCATCTTCAGTTCATTATCTGTCAAAATGGGGATGATAAAACTCTATTTTCCAATGTTAAAAATACTCTCTATAATACATATCAAACTCTCAGTACATTGTAGGTATTTATACTCCTCTTTCTGAATTCAAGGACAGAGGATGTACTTTCCCCGGTAGTAGAAGTTGGTCATCTATGTAAAAAGGAACTGATCTGAGTCTGGCACCTAAAAGAGTTCTCAGTTGACCTCCCAACCAAGCTAGATTCAGTTTTCTGGGATTCCTCATTTGTAGTAGACTAGTCCTTGCTCTGTGGTCAGTGGAATCTGTTTACTATGAGCCATGTGCCTTTGTGTGGATGAATAGCTTAAGACACACATCAGGGACGACATCAGGGATAGAACCATTGAACTTTCAAGCTGGAAGTAGATATAACACCAACATGGATAATTGAGGCCTGAGGAGGAAAAGTGACATACTTGAATTCACCCACCCACTTAGTCAAAGGGAGGGAAGAAAATGAAACCTGGTCACTAACTCTCAGTTTCTTGTGGTAAATATTAGCACCACTAATATTGAAGCTACTCCAAGTTTCAACAATAATAGTAGCAGTTGTAACTGTTATTATTACTATATTTACCTATTGTGCTTTATGTTTGTACGCCATTGTATCCTCACTACTCTGGAGGATACAAAGCATGACTATCTCTATTTAACGCTGAGGAAGCTGAGGATCCTTGCCCAATATCATGACTCTAAGAAGCATATAATCCAACATCTGGCTTTATATCCCTTACTCTTGACTCTGAGGCCATCTTCCTGCCTATGCTTGTCAGTAGCTGGGAAGGTAATGAGTACAAAGAATAGCTGATAACTAGCGGGTGGTCAGTCACAATGTGGTGGCCTTCTCATTCCCTTTTGACATTGTTTCTGAGTCCTGTCTGGCTTGGTAGTTCATCCTCCGCCGCTCTCTAAAATCCTGTGGCAATATTCTGTGGCTACTTGTTTGAGGTTTTTGAGACAGAACTCACTATGTAGCTTAGGCCAGTCACAAACCCATAGCAATCCTCCTGTCTCAATGTCCTTAGTGCTGGAATTATGAACATGAGCCACCACATCTGTCTTGATACCTCTTAAAAAGTCAAGGAATTTCTAACAAATATCAAGGGTTAGGGGAAGAATGAATAGTTTAAAGAATAACTAGAGGCTGGAAATGGACTTAAAAGGCAGCCATGCACCAGTGAGGGGATCTGAAACTGCATCTTGCTGAGGAGTTGGGTTTCATATTGAACTTGCTTCTTTGTTGTTTTGTTGAAATTTTTTCCTTTTAATTTAGTATACATGCGTGTGTATTTGTGTGTGTGCACTCGCTGGTGCATATGACACTGTGCATGTGTGGAGGTCAAGATAATTTTGAGCAATCTCTTCTAGCTTTATGTAGTTTCTGGGAATTAAATGCAGATCACTATATTCTAAGCCATCTTGCTAGCTCTTCTTTTGCTTCTCTTGAGGCTGGCTTAAAACTCACTATGTAGCTAAGGATAACCTTGAATTCCTAATCCTGCTTTGGCTTCCAAAATACTGGGGTTTAAGGTATGTAGCACCATACCCAGGCTTGAACTTGCCTTTGTTTCTGCAATTCTAAATTGGAAGGCTCAAACAAATCATTCCTATTCTTCTAGGGACTGGTTAAACACACACATGCATGCACACACACACACACACACACACACACACACACACACACAGTAAGGGAGGGCAAAAAGGGGGAGGGACTTGGTGAATACTAGCCCTGGATTTTATGTGCTGCATAGTATCAGATCCACTGATTTGCTAAGAGAGGATCCCAAGTTAATTTGTAGACACTGGCTTAGTTCCCTTATGGCACACATCCGGCAAGTGTTAGAATGTGTTGTTTATGCATCTTTAACATTCTACAAGGTAAGGGCTTAGAAGAGCCAGGTCTAATCTGCATCTAGTGCCCCAGAGATTCATGTTAGCCTGGCACACATGTGGATCAGTATGGTTCTGACAGAAAATAGATGGCATTCTCAATTCTTTTTCTAAGATGACTTTGTGAAAGTATAAGTAAGATTAGGGAAGCATCATTCATTCATCCATCTACCTACCTTCTCACTGCTTAGTACTTGCTGCGTACCAAACACCAAACTCTGTTTTAGGTACTGAGGAAACAAGAGTGACAGGACACCAGTGTTATGGTATAGTATTAGTACTGTGTGTTTACTCTTAGTTATCAATGTGATTAGGTTGTGAGACACCCAGGAAGTTAGTAAAGCACACCTGTGGGGTGTCTGTGATGGGTTTTGAAGATGACTAGATCATCAGGGTGCTAAGGTAATGAGTGCATTCAGAAGATGCTGGCAGAGCTAGGAAGTGGTGAAAGGTTAGAGGTGGGGCCTCCATGGAGGAAGTAGGCCACCCGAGGTACTATATTTGGAGGATATGTCTCTCCTTTGTCCTTTTGGTATTTCATTTCTCCAATTTCTGGCTGCCATGATGTTGAACTGCTCTGTCATATCCTTCCCACAATGATGAAATTAGATCCTTTCTCTCTTTAATGTGTTCATTCAAATATTTGGATCATGACTGTACACAAGTAACTAATACGTTTATGGTAATGTTTGATCAAGAACACGTTCTCTATACTTCATCTATACTTTCCTGCAAAGTCCCTAATAGGAATGTTATGTGGAGAATAGAGAGATGTAAAATGTAGTTGTTGGCTGAGACAGGGAAGTTGGTTGGACCATGGAGAATATCCCTCCTTGCTTTACCAAGTGTCTTAAGTCAAAGCCTTACTACCTATAACTCTGGCCCCAAATGGTGTACATAATCATTTTTTTTTTTTACTACAGCAAAAACTGCTTCAGCCTTTGCTCTCTTTATCTTGGTTCTCAAACCATTTCTTTTAGAGGTTGTCCTCCCTGTTCCTGAAGAATTTGGTGATCTATCTAGGCTTGGTTTCTTCCCCTATCAAAGCTATCTGTTGGAATAATAGAAGATAGTCTATATTACACTGTAATTTGTGGAGGGATAATATGACTTTTTGATCCTGGGTGTCAAAGTCTCCTTTAATGCTTGAAATCTTACCTTCATGCCCCATTTACTTTGCTTGGCTTTGTTATACAGACAGTATCCGGGGCTGGCGATGGTTAAGGTATTCGTTGCTCTTGAAGTGTTCTCAGCTTCAATTCCTAGCATGCACATGACAGTTCACAACCATCTAGTTCCAGGGCATCTGACCTCTGTGGGCCCCAGACACACATGTGGTACACATACATATATGCAGACAAAACACTAAGACATGTAAAGTAAGTCTAAAGACAATGTTAACTAGAAAGAAGAGAAGGAGGTATTGAGAGATATCCCAAGAAGGCTATCAGCATGCAGGGCTAGCTCTCCTTGTACAGTGTCTGAGAGTCTAGTCTATTCAATGATCCTTCTACCTCAAAGAAGTTCACATTTTATCTCACTCTTCCTCCCCTTTTTGCTACCCCCTTCTTTTTCTTTTTTTCCATTTTGTAGTTCAATGATTTTAATGCAGACTTGGGTCTGAGGAACTGCCTTTGCACTACTCATTTGCAGTCATTGCCTTCTGAACCCAGCTACTGGGAACCACCCATCTGTTCTCCAGCACTGTAACTTTGTCTTTGCAAAGCTGACATATAAGTGAATTATACAGCGTGTAACCTTTTGAGATTGGCTTCTTTCACTCAGCATAATGCCACAGAGATTCATCCAAATTGACAAGCAGTAAACCATCTGCTTTGTTCTCTCATGTGTTGGATCTGTTCACACTCAACAACACAGTGCCTGCCATCTAGAGACTAGATCATTGTAGAGTCTGTTGTTCAACTCTTATTAACACTCTGTAGTTTAGTCAGGCTCATTTGTTTGCAAGGAATACTCATTTGACTCTGACCTAGGAGAAAATGGAAGTTCATTGATGGGATTCAGGTTCTCCTTGGAATCTAGAAAAGAAGGCTCAGTGTGTCCAGGCCTGGAAGCAGGAGGTGGTTTTGGATCTAAAGCAGCTTTTGAGGAGATCGCTCTCTTGGACTCACAATTCCTCTCCCTGTGGTCAGGAGCTCTGTTGCACTCTTCTGATTACATATGGCAGATTCAGCACATGGTCCACCATTACCCCAAAACAATTCTTTAACAATGGTCCTTTCTTCTTGCTGGAGCTTTAAATGTAAATTCCTGAGGATCAATCTGATTGGCTCTGCTCATCTTTCAAAAAACATCTCAAGCCTCTGGGTCTTTGTTAGTCTCTGGACTACCTTCATCTAACAGTCTGGTCTAGGATAGATCCCACCAGATCGTGTGGTCTGGTAGAGTAGAATCTGTAGGAGGGGGAGAACTTGTAAGGAGAAATGATTCACAGTTCTAATATTTCCCATTAAGAAAATGTTCTTTATGAAAGATTTTATTTGATGTGTTCATTTCTTCACACATTATATTCTTTGACAAAAAGATGTAATAAGAGAGATGTATTTGAACCATCTTGCTTGGCCTCAAATATACTGTTTTCACAGAGCTGTACTTTGTCACCTTACTGGTTTTTAGGGAGAAAAGTGCCATGAAAGAGCCCTATTGTATTGATGACATCATTTCTTTATGGAAGACATTTCCATCTAATTTGAAGCGCCATGTGAGAAATTTGTTTTAAGCATAAACTTAAGGACACATTGCTTCCCTAAGGAACTGTGTATTTCCTGTCTCATGAACAAAGAAGAGCATCCAACATATTCAATCTTTTTCTATGTTGGTGCCTGGAAAATCTAGTTCCTATAAGCCAAAATTAAGCTCTAGCATTCCCGGTCTGTTATCATCTGTATATCTGTGTTTGTATTGGTTACAATTTCTATTGTGGTGACTAAATACCATAGCCAAACCTGGGCAGGAAAGAGTTTATCTTGCTTACTCTTCCTTATCATTGGTCATCACGGAAGGCAGTCAAGGCAGGAACTGAAACAGGTCAGGAGCTTGGAGGCAGGTTGATGCAGAGGCCATGAAGAACTGCTGCTTACTGGCTTGCTCACAATGGCTGCTCAGCCTACTTTCTTATAGCAACCAAGGCCATCATCACCCATGGATGTCACCAATGGGCTGGGCTTACTTGCATTTGCCACTGATTAAGAAAATGTGCTACAGGCTTGCCTACAGCCAGATCTTATAGAGAAATGTTCTCAATTGGGATTACTTTCTCTTAGATGATTTGAGCTTATGTCAAAACAACCTAAACCTAGCCAGCACAGTGTTCTTGGCCTTATCTTGACATATTTCCATTCTTCTTGACTGTTGATATTTTGTACATTTGTTCCTTATAACTCATTCATATTTGAAAGAGTGAGCACAGCTGGAAATAAGCAATCAAAACTAGTCATGCTAGGGAGAACAATAGGCTCTATACACCAGTGGTTCTCAGTCTGTGGGTTGCAACCCCTTTAGAGGTGGAACAACCCTTTCACAGGGGTTGCATATCAAATATCCTGCATATCAGATATTTATATTACAGTTCACAACAGTAGCAAAATAACAGTTACAAAGTAGCAACAACAACAAAAAAGATTTTACAGTTGAGGGTAAGTACAACATGAGGAACTATATTAAAAGGTTTTAGCATTAGGAACATTGAGAACTACTGGGCTATACAGTCTAAATCTTAGACCCAGGTTGCCATCTTGATTTGTCTTCCAATGACAAGTGTCCACCAAACTAGCAACAGCATATACCTCAATGTGGAGAAAATCTAGGTTATCATGAAATATATACTGAGGATTGTAGCAAGAGTCTTGAGACTTACTTGCAATATCTAACTTAATCTTCACTCTTTGGAGGCAGATATTAGGAGTTATTTAACTAAGACTCATTAAGCATCATCTTTCTCAGAAGATAATACCCCCTCAGGCTGTTCTGAAGACTAAAGGAGATGATATAACCAACACCTAAAGCAATCTGTGACACTAAGTCTTTAAAAACATTGACATTGTTTTCCACTCTGTCCAAACATGTTCTGCCACTGACCTCTGTTATTATTGGTGAATAACACTATTGGCTGACACAAGATATCAATGTTGATTATTTGTCTGAACAAAGTATTTTTTTATGCAAGTAACTAATTTCTTTAACTGTGTTCAGAACAGGAATCATGACTAACTCCTTTGCCCAGTTGTAAACATGAAAAGATAATTCATGGGCCATAGAGATGGCTCAGTGGTTAAGGGCACTGGCTGCTCTCTGGATGACCCAGGTTCAGTCCTCAGCAGTCACAACTTCATGTAGCTCCAGTTCCAAGGGATGAGATGTTATCTTCTTGTCTCCATATGCACTGCATGTACACAATACATAGACATATATGTAGGCAAATCACTCATATACATAAAATAATAAATTGAAAAAAGAAAGATAATAATTTGGAGCTTGGTGTTTTAACTGAGTAGTATGGTTCTTACCCAGTAGCTTATTTGCAGGGCAAGAGGGCTGTGGTTGAGTAGTTCTGAATCATTGCCCCTGACTGGGCCTAGAGACATAGGTGAACAGACACATTGCTACTCCTTTGATAAGAACTTCTCCTTGTACTATTTGCAGCTGGAAGCCATTAGGCCTTGGCTGTGTCTTTATAGTCTTTATTATAATCTATCATGGGACACATAGTATTTAGCCATCGAGAGTGTCCCTGAGCACCAGTGACACAGAACAGGTCAAGAGCAGGTCAACTGTTTTATAAAGCCACCAGGGGCTGCTTGACACAGTAGTAGTTGACAAGGCATATCGCCGGACAGATCTGAAATGGACACTGTGATCCTCTGTGCACAGATCTCAGTGCAGGAAGCCAATTAGATCCAGGTGTCTGACTTCATGTCACCTCTACATGCAGACCCTTGAAGGAGACACCAGGTTTTTTTTTTTTTTTTTCACTGAAAGAACAAAAGAGAATAGTCAAGCAGAGCTCAGGAGGCTGTACGTGCATTTCTTATCTCTTTAGTAGACTGTGGCTGCTCAGAAGAACATTTTCTCATTATTAATAATTTCCTGGACATTATTCCAAACCAAGCTGTCCTGAGACTAGGCTGATAAAAAGAATTACAGTGCTACATCTTAAGTGTCCAACCAGATTGCTTAGACTTAAAGCTCTCAGTCAAGTGTTTGTTTCTTGACCAACTTTCAACTCAGCCATCAAACAATAGAGAAACTGATAGCACGCAGACTACATTTTCTAGTTAATGAACTTGACTTCAAACTTTGAACTACACAGGAAGTCATACGCTTTGTTCTCAAGAGCATCAAGGAAGGTAGAACCATTAGAAACTTGTTGAGGAAAAACACCAGAATCATAGAACTCTATCTAGACCGTGCAGCTCCTATCTTACCTGTATGAACTTCAACTGAGGGGGACAATCTTGCTTTGGTGACACTGGTTTTGAGCAACAGGCTAGAAGTCTTGGGCCTCAGTCTTCCCCAAACCTTCATTTCTCTTATGATTTTTATACAATTTCTCCTGGGTAGCCAGTCACACTTCCTTAAAATAAGAATCCCTATCCCAGCAGATTCATATTTGAAGTCTCAGAACACATTTATATAAATCATCTCCCCACAAGGAGAGATGTAAGAAGCAAAGATGTAATCGCGGTCCTATTCCTCTCAGACAGCGACATTACTGCCCAAAGTCCAGGGCCTCAGCAACATTCCAGCTAGAGTTTTGTCATCCTGTTCTCCATTTCAGAGAACCAAGGTTTCAGGCTCAGCATGCTCTGAAATCCTGCCCAACACCTTGATACCCTCCCTCCCTCTTTCCTTGCATATCCCTCTCTGTGACAGCTACTAGAAATCTCCCCAGCGGGACTGCACTTTGAGGTGATACAGGGAAGGGTGGGATAAAAATTCTTGGCTTAAGGAAAAAGATTTAAATAAACAAAAACAAAAAACCAAAAACAAAAAAAAACAGAGAAAAGGCTAAACCACAACTAAAATATTAAACCAACAAATATTTGGAGGACTATAATAAAACTCTGCTATAAAATTCTGTGTGGATCTATAATTCAAACTTAGATTTCAATCATTTTGAACCATTCAAACATTTTGAATCATTTTGTCCTCTAGTAAGTATATTTTATATTATTCCTCAGCAAACAAACTTCAAAAGCATGTTCACCCTTACTGGGTGGGATAAATGCTGACTTTGTTGTTGTTGTTTGCTTTTTGTTTTTGCTATTTTATCTAATTTCACTTTATCCCACCTTATCTTGGTCTACTTAAACCTTTACAGCTCTATTTCACTTAAAAGGAGGAGTGGTGACTAACCATTAAATTAGTTTCATAATCCACTAATAGATCATAACTGGCAATTTAAACAACGGTGGTGTATGAAAATTCATGGATAGCGGCTTCTGGATTCCTAGACACTCAGAGTTATAGATCACCCACTTGTAATGTAACATCTTTTTCCATGACAAAGCACGGAGCCCCACAGAGCTTGTGATTCATCCTCACCCTCCAGCTGGCTGTCAGCAGGCCCTGCATTCTTTCCTGACTGTTTTCTTGGAATTCTGTGTGAGGCAAAGAGCCTGGCTGAGAATTCATAGGCATGTTTTGCTTGGAAATCCGTAACCTTAAGTGTATCTCTTAAGCCACCTGGCCCTAGTTTCTGTAAAATGGACTAGTGTAAGGATCAGTTATATAGCATATAAGTCCAAGAAAGTGGTGGTGTTCAGAGGTAAGAAACAACTCTTTCTTCCCTCCTGCCCCACCATAGCCTGTTGACCAGACTTACAGAGGTTCCTGCCTTTCGGGAGGAAGGGATAGACTGTAGGGTAATTGTTTTCCTTTCCCAATCCCCTATTGTTATCTTTTCTTTTTTCTGATTTGTTTGTTTGTTTGTTTGTTTGTTTTGTTTTTACAACATCATTTCCTGCCATCTTCAAAAGATTTTTATCAATGTGTCCTGATTTGGGAGTCTTTTACTCAAGATGAGGCATAGTCAGAGGTAAAAAAAGCACCTGCAACAGAGCCACAACACTGCAAAGACCCCAATCTCTCTGTGTGGGAAACAGAAGAGAGTAGACTAGGCAAATGGAAGTTTATTGAGGGTGTTCTATCTGGGTCATAAGAGGCTGAATATTCCCACAAACAACATCAGGAAGCATAAGTAAAGAGTGCCTCAGTCTCAGGTGGTACTTAAGGGAATCATGTTCCCTAGGGTGTCCAGATGCAAAAGGTTCCCTTTACTTCGTTGAGACAGGGCCTATGGTAGTCTAGTCTGGCCTTAAACTTGCTATGTGGCAGAGACAGGTCTCGAGCTCCTGGTGGTATTACCTCTACCTCCCATGGGCAGGTAAGAAACATGAACCACCATACATAGTGTGACATTTTTTCCAATTAGATTCAAACACATGTGAAAGAAAACCTATTCTTTTATGTCAAGGCTGTCAAGGCTTCAGGTGGAATCCAGAGGACCATCCTGGGCACTGGTGGATTTGTCCAGAGGGAGGTTCACTTGATGTCAATTGTCTTCAGATGTTTTGCTTAGATATTCACTTTCCTGGTGTGAGACTTGTTCCTCAGGGACTTGGGCACTCCTGGCATCTCCTGGCACTCCACTTACATGTTACATGCTTCTAAAATGACAGTTTCACTTGATGAAGACTTTTTGTCACCTGCAACTAGTGCTTTCACTGGAAAGGGTTCAAGAAGCTGATGTCCATTTCCCTGATGACCTTCATGCATTTTAGAGTCAAAGGGGGAAAAAACTGGGAAATACTGAAGTAAATTCATATGTTTATCCCTTCAGCATCATATTTGAAAGATATAGCAAGGGGAAGGCTCATTTTGTTTTTTTCTTCTATCAACATAAATTCTGCTCAAGTATCTGGTTCAGTTTTGTTAGTAATTTATGCATTCTCAGCTCAGTGATTTTCTGCAGAACCAGCCTTTTATGAGAAACTAGAATTTTCCCGAGGAGAAAATTGCTTTCTCTGTTACTATACTTCATATTTAGTGCATAACCACCTGTGTGACATGACCTGAGCTTCCACATCTAAAAGGAGGGAAATGTACCTGGAAAGGACATCCTTCTCTGGTGGTTAAGAGCATAAATTTGGGGATCATTCTGCTTGGGCTTGATCCCCACTTTTTCCACTTACTAGTGGCACAATCTTGGGAAAATTACATAACCCATTTGAGTTTCAGGTTTTTTTTTTTTCATTATACATTAATGATAATAATAGTATCTATATCATGAAAATTGTATGAGCTAAGGAAGGGTCCAGTTTTAGTAACTTTTGTATGAGATTTACTGTTTTCTCATTGAAGAGATCAGCATGGCGGATGCTAAGGTTATAATAATATTTTACATCAGAATGCCTATTTATTGCTTATAAGACTTCTTTCCATATATTGTCCAACAGATAAGGAAATTGAGAGCAAAGGTTGAGGCAAAGGGGAGTAGGGGATGTGGGTTTGAGCATGTGAATTCAGTGTCCACAGAGGCCAAAAGAGGGTGTCAGATTCCTTGGAGCTAGAGTTATAATGAGTAGGCTAGGCTGACTCAATGACAGACTTCAAATTGGCAGGAGACAAGGCCTAAATCTCTTTTTCCAAGAACTAACTGGGCAAGTCCAGGCAAGTCTAAGCTTCAGAAGGTGCTGCTCCACCACCCGGCCTGAGGTAAGGGCAATGGGTCAGCAGTAGTTTCCAGACCTTCCCAGCAACAGTTTCCAGCCCCCATGCCCAGGTAATGGTTCTGAAATGTCCCTAGAGGTAGAGCAAGATGAAGGTTACCTACCCTGGAATTCCCCTAATGTGCTCTAAATGTGGCCTGCTAGCTCATTCGGTTGTCTCTTTATCTTGGTAATGGGAGACCCTAGCATGCTGGACTTCTGCAGAATAAAACATTCTTTGCCTTTACATGCTATTTCAGTCTAGGATATCACTCTTTGGAGAATCATGGACTCTTACAATAAGCACTTGTGAGCCTCTAGTTATGGTTGACTGGAACCAAACCTGAGTTCTCTGCAAGGGCAGTACACACTCTAGAGCACCGAATCGTCTTTCAGCACAAGGTGAATTAGGTTTTAAGGAGAGCTGCTAAGTGCAGAGTTGAGTCCTCTCACCCCCAGCTTCTGTCATTTCCTCACATGACGATGTTATTCAGTTAGTTGTTGATATTTCCCTCTTTAATGGTCCTGCTATCAAAATATCTAATTATATTAAGACATTATCAAAGAGCATCCACAACTGTCCCTGACCCTTTTTGTTTATTCTTAGTAAGATAGCAGTCGCTGCACTAACAAACAAACATGAAAGTCTCAGTGGCTCAACACAAGTTAGGTCTGACCCAGAGCCTGACAGTGTTCTCAATTGGGGAGCCACTTTGGGACACAGGCATCTTCCTCTCCTGGAATCCTAAAATTCTTTCTTTCTAGGTTGAGTTGGTAAAAGGTTACATGTGGGGGTCATGGGGATATGTTTACCCATTTTTTTTTAGCCACACCAATTCAGAAGTAGCATATGTAACTTCCTCTTGCATTTCAATAGCTAATGTCAGTTGCGTAGGCCCATATAAGTGTGAGGGAGCCTGGGGTAGTCTCCAACTGGACAATCACTTATTGACAACCCTCTAGAAGTCATGGATTTTTGGTGATCAGCTTATCAATTCTGTCACACTCATCCACCACTGTATCCAGTCACTGCCACACTGGATTTATTTTGTTTCTAAAATTTCTTTCATACTCTGAGTCTGTCCTCAGAGCCATCACCATGGTCCAGGCCTTGCTGTCACATAGTAATACATTATCACAGCTACTTAAGCAATTCCTCTGCTTCCATTCTCTGTACTTTTCCATCTCTCTCACATGCCACAGCCAGATTAATCATCCAGAATTATTCTTTTAAAATGCTATGTTTCAATGGGTCTATTCACCAACAGTTCAGCAACAATGACTGGGTTCCTGTCTATGTAAAACAAAGGGCTGGATATTGAAGGGGCTCCTCTGTGAACAATGCTTAGCACCTGTATTTAAGTTGCTTGTAGGGAGATGGAATTGACATAGTGCAGTGAACTGGGGACTGAAGCCAGTAGTAAGCACCTGGAGAGGAATAGCTGTGAACTTCCACTTGTTTACAAGGAGGGAGGTGCTAATTGCTCACAGATGGAGAACAATTGGTTAAGGGAAAATGAATCCCAAGACTTTGGGAAGTGGTACTGTCAATGTGCTCAGTGCCTGAATTTTCAGACCGCGGTAGAGATGTGTTCTGGAAGTTGTCCTTATCTCTCCATGCTTGCTCTTTAAAAGAATTAAAAACAAAGCTGGGCAGTGGTGGCACACGCCTTTAATCCCAACACTTGGGAGGCAGAGGCAGGCAGATTTCTGAGTTCGAGGCCAGCCTGGTCTACAGAGTGAGTTCCAGGACAGCCAGGGATACACAGAGAAACCCTGTCTCGAAAAACCAAAAAAAAAAAAAAAAAAAAGTAGTTAGTAGAAAGCTTGATTCTCAGTTTTATGGCAGATATGAATTTTGAGCTAAGCTAATATTTTCGAGGTTGCAAATCATTATTAAGGTTCTCTGGCTGTGTTCTTGAACTTGAGGTTAGAACTAAAGAAAGACAAATAAAACGTTGGCCTGTGTGTGACTATTTCTTTCTGTATTCGATTATCTTTTGAAAACATAGAAGTCAAGAAATTTCCAACTATATTTTGGCTCAACAGTGGTCATCTAATACATAATTTTTGACACTTAAGTCAAGACTCTTTTAAGGCTGGAGAAATAATGGCTGACTAAGAATACTTGTTGCTTTTCCATAGGATCCAGGTTTGATTTCCAATACCCACATGATGTTTCTCAAGTATCTGTAACTCCAGTCCTAGGGGATCTGGCCTTTGCAGGAAACAGGCATTTAAGTCGTGTGCATACATACATGTAGGTAAAACACCCTGGCACTTAAAAAAAAAAAAAACTTCCAAAAAAAGTTTTAACAAAAGTGAACTTGATACTAGTCACCATGATTTAGGCAGAATGGAGTGTTTGCTTCTTACATTTTAAAAAGACAATATAAAATAATAGATTCTGAATTTTCAGGAAGAAACAAGTCAAAGACTTCTACTTTTCTTCTTGTCTCCCTACTTTTTTGCCCTGTTCTCTGCTTCCTGCTTCTGAAGTAATCACCTCAGGGAATAGAATCAGTGTTCATCAGGCTGTTCCTGATGAACACAAGTGTGGGCATTCAACGTAAGTCCTGGGTAGTAACTGGAAGTACTAATCTGACAGTAAGGAAATGCCCGAAGGCCTGATTCTTCTCCCCCACATCCCACAAAGGGAAAAGCAATAAGATGTGCTAAACCGAGACATTGTGTAAATGGAGTGACTGAAACCATGGCAAAGAGGAGGATCCTGGATTGTGAATGTTGTCTGCAATTGGGTATGGGTTAGGGGACTGTGGATAGTTTCCCTATTCCTAATAAGTGAGATTCTGTTCCTTTATAAGAGCTCTATGCTAAAGAATTAAGGACCTGAGTTGAGTTATGCAATGGACTTACTCAACACAAGGCACTCGGAAATATAAAACAGAAACTCTAGCTGAGTATGGTATGCACATAATCTCAGATTTGGGGAAGCTTAGTCAGGCAGAGCTAAGCACAAGGCTGGCATGGGCTACATAGTGAGACCTTGTCTCAACAACAAGCAGACAAATAGGCAAGGAAACATGGCCTCATGCACAGAAACGGTAGAGAGAACTCTCTCACGTGGCAGGTGACAGGAAAGCTTTGAGAAACGAAGCAGTGAATACCCCTTTACGTATGAGACTCCCAGCTTGCCATTTATTATCACAGCTAATTGCTTAAGAGATTGCATTCCAGTATCAGATTATGGTGATATATCATATATCAGCCATTGACACCTCAAGAAGCAAGACTTTCTATAATAAAGGAGACATTGCCGCATGCCAAGTCTTCGTACTGACTCAGAAGAGGGAAGTCAAGAGAAGGTATTTATACAATCATTCTTAAACTCTCCCCAAAATTAGAAGAACAAAATAGGATTCCAAACTGTTTATAAGGCCAGCATTGCTCAGTTACAAAAGCCAGAAAGACAGTACAAAAAAGGAAGACTGAAGGCCAGTGTCCTAGATGAGCATGTGTGTGGAATATTTAGCAAAACAATAGAAAATCAAATTCAACAGCACATTAAAAGGATAATATACCTTGACTGAGTGTGATTTATCCTTGGATGCAAGGATAATTCAACATACACAAATCAGTTGGTGGGATATACCACATTAACAAGATGAGGGACAAAAATCATGCAATTGTTTCAATATATGCAGAAATTCAAAACACTTTCATGATAAAATTCTAAGTAAGTTTAAAAGCAAATACACCTCAATGCAAGGAAGGCTGTGTGAGGAGTCCATAGATAACATCACATTCAGTTGTGAGGCATATTCATTTCTGAGAGCCAGAATAAAGTGACAGGCCACTCTTACAGTTCTATTAAGAAGAACTGGTCAGGGCAAGTAGGTAAAAAAGATAAGCAAATGACATCCAAATCACAAAGGATGAAATAAACTATTTTTTTTTTGTAGACAACACAATTTTCTATGTAGAAAACCTTTGATATCACGCAAATGTTAAAAGTAATAAATGAATTCAACAAAGCTAAAAGATATAAAAGTCATGTAATTTTATTTATTGTAAAAGCAAATTACCCAAAAAAGAAATTAAAAATAGCATTTTCAAAAGCATAGAACCAATAAAAAAGGGAAGGAATAATTACAACAAAAGAGAAGACATATACACTGAAAATTACACAAGGGAAGCAAACACGAATGAATGAATGATATTTTACTGTCACGGGTTGGAAGAATTAAGACTATTTGAACGTTCTTACTGCCCAAACTGACCTGCAGATTCAGTGCAATCTCTTTCAATGCCCAAAATATTCTTTACAAAAAAGTTAAAAACGATAAAAATTTCATATGTAACCCAAAGAATCTGAGTAGTTAAATAATTTTAAAGAAAATTTTAAGAAAAGAGCTGACAGTATCACACTTCCTGATTTCAAAAACAGACTACAAAAGTATGTAACCCAAAACAGTGTGGGACTGGGATAAAAAGTGATACAGAAATCACTAGAACAGACTTAAGAGATCAGCAATAAACTCATGCAAAGCCAACTAACTCCATTAAAGATTCAGAGAATAATAAATGGTGTAAGAAAAACTGTGTATCCACATGCAAAAGGATGATTTTAAGCTTCTGTCTTATACTGTCCAGAAGTGGGGTGGGACCAAATGAACCTAAAATCTGAAACCATAAATCTTTTAGATGACACAGAGGTGAAAGGCTCCTGCTTGGCTCTTGGTGATGACTTCTTAGAGGTGTCAGAGGCACAGGCAACACAAGCAAAAGAAGAAATTTGGGACTCTGTGAGGCTAAAAGTCTTCTGCAAAACAAAGGGACAATGACAGATTAATGGCCAGCCTTTACAATGAGAGGAAAGAGCTGCAAATGATGTATCTAAAAATAGGCTAATAATAGAAGGAACTCACACAGCTCATAGGGGGAAATGTCAGTAACTGCAATAAAATTGTGCAAGGGATTTAGATAGACAATGCTCCCAAGAAGATATATGTAAATGAGAAGAAAAATGTATGAAAAGGTGTTCAACATGACTGCTCTTAAGAGAAATGCACTCCAAATCCTGAACAGTACCCCTCACACTTGTAAGGTAGCCATGATTTTTAAAAACAAAACCAAAAAACCTACTCAAACAGAAATTAACAAGTGCTAGTGAAGATATGTAGAAACCAAGAGTCTTGTACCCTGTCAGTGAGGAATATAAAGTGTTGTATGCTTACTGTGGAGAATGACATAGAGGCTTGCTCCTCCAGACGCTGAAAAGAGAGCTAGCATAGGGTACAGAACTCTCAAAGGATATATCTGTGTTCATGTAATCATTTTAGCACAACTCATAATAGGGAAGGTATTAAGGCAATATATTCATCAGCAGATGCTGGATAAAAAAAATACAGTTCATACACGCACACACACACACACAGAGAGAGAGAGAGAGAGAGAGAGAGAGAGAGAGAGAGAGAGAGAGAAAGAGAGAGAGAGGCACACACTGGAACATCACTCAGCATTAAGAAGAAGGAACTCTTGGGGCTGGAAAGATGGTTTATTGATTAAGGGCACCGACTGCTTTTCCAGAGGTCCTAAATTCAATTCTTCGCACCCAGATGACAGATTACAACTGTCTGTAATTCCTGTTACAGGGGATCCAACACCCCCACACAGACATACATGCAGTCAAAACACTAATACACATAAGATAAAAATAAATAATTATTTAAAAAAACAAAGGAACTCTTACCATTTTGACAACATGGATAGGTCTGGAGGATGCTACGCTAAGTAAAATAAGCCAGATGGAAAAGAATGAATACCATTTTTATGAAGAATTTTAAATAGTTGAACTTACTAAAGTGGAGAGAGCAGAGTGCTTGCCAGGAACTCTGGGGAGCATAAGAGATAGAGACGTTAGTCAAGGAGTACCAAGATTTGGTCACACAAGGTAAGTCCTATGTAGTTTATGGCATAGTGTCTACATAATGTATCTGTAATGCAAACCAAAATATACTAAGAGGTGAGATCTTGAGTGCTCTTATTACAAAAACTATGACAAAAACAAAGGAGGAATTTTCAGAAGAAGTGAGACAGGTTTATTACAGAGTATGGTGCTAGTGACTTCGCATGTATATTCATATCTATTTTCATCAAACGTATGCATTAAATATGTACAGATTTTTTAAAATGTAAATCATATTTCAATAATGTGGTGTGTGTGTGTGTATGTGTGCAGGAAGAGAGAAGGTGGTTGGTTTGGGTTAGGGTGAAGGTTGTGTTACTGCAGTGTTGGTTCTGCAACACAAAGAGGTTGAGTGTGAGCAGGCTAGGGCAATCGCTATTGATTGGCAGATACTGTGAGACAAGGGTATTTTGTGTGAGCCATGGTCTAGGTGGGTTAACTCAGGCTGACCTCATACTTGCAGGTTACTTGCCTCAGTTTCCTGGATGGTGGGATTCTAAGTGTGTGTCACCATGCCTGAACAAGGTAAGGGTCTGGAAGTTAGCTATTGAACTTTTTCAGTCCTATTTTCCATGTTAAGTATTTCTAGGAACAAACTAAAAAAAAAAAAATTGGCAATATGCATTTGGTCCTAGTATCAAAAGTGTATTTGTTTTGTTCGATATGGTTCAATTCAGTGCAGTTCCATCTTTAAGTAAAGACTGAATGAAGCAGTGCACAGAAGTACACAGAGCGCTCGGAACACAGAAGGCACACAGTGAGTGTCAGTTCATATTAACTATCATTGTCTACTCATCTACACTTTCATTGTCATAATTTGAATATGACATGTCCTTCCAGACTTATAAACCAAGCATGGTCCCCAGTCAGTGGCGCTATTTCAGGATGTTCTGCTGGGAGGTGGGACCTAGCAGGAGAAAGCAGGGCATTGGTAGGCTGGTTCTTGGGAAGCATCTTAACCCAGTCTTCTCTCCAACCTCTCTCTGCTTCCTGCCTTCCATGAGGTGAAGAAATGCCTCTCTCAAGTGCTACTGCAGTCATGATGTTCTGCCCAAGCAAATGGGGCCAAGAAATCAGGACTGAGCCCCCTAAAACTGTGAGCCAAAATATTTTCTTTTTTCCCTTGTTGCTTTTACTGGTTATTTTGGCCATAGAAGCATAAAACTAATCTCCATGTTTCTTGGAGCCAAGGGAAACCTCATTCCAATGTTTCAGTATCTTTGTTTATGTCATTCCCTTGTCTTAGAATGGCTTCTTTCCATTTGTGACATCTCAGAGAAATCTCATCCTTTGTTATGGTCCTTCAATATGTATTCCTCCAGCTTGTCTTCCTGGGTCATTCCTACTGGAAGATTTTTCTGTCTTTCAAACTACAAATCTCTTTTGGTGGGCTCAATTTTGATACTCGCTGTGTTTCATTTTTACCTATGGTCGTTATTAGATATTGTTCTAGCTTCAGTTTTTGTTCTGCTAAAGCATCCTTAAAAAGTAATTTATGGGGGAGAGGGTTTATTTTAGTTTATAATTTCAGGTGATTGTTCGTCATTGTGGGGAAGTCATAGCAGCTGGAATGTGAGTTACATCACCTCTACAGTGAAGAACAAAGAGAAATAATTTCACAAATGTTCACTTACCTGCTTGTTCTGAGTTCATTTTCTTTATTCTTACACAGTTCAGGAGCTCTGCCTAGGGAATGGCGCCGCCTACACTGAGCTGAGTCTTCCCATATCAATTAATGCAATTAAGACATTCCACAGGCCATGTCCATGTGGACAACCCTTGATTAAACTGTCTTATAGATGGTGTCAATGAAAGCTATTATAGATAGTATTCTTTCTTTTAGCTCTAAGATCATGCCTTCCTATGTCTACATGCTCCTCTATTTGCAAGTGCTCTGCCCAGAGCCCTGCCCCTGCAGGGACTATTTAAATGCTTACTGACTTAATCAGTGCTATCAATTACTACCCATATGTAAACTGAAGACCTTAGACAAGACTGCTGCTTGAGACAGAGCCTGGGCCATTTTGTACACAGTAATCAGTCTAATGCTTTGACCTGTCTAGAAACGTGATTGGACGATTCCAAGAATTTATATTCAAGTGACAGCCTGGAAGGGGATGCATGTGTGTGAAAATGGCAATTTAGGGTTTGAAATTTTCTGTAGAAAGTGGTGGTAAGAAAATCGAAAGATCTAATTGTTAAGGTAATAAATTTGATCCAAAGAGACAATTTCAAACATGAATCATTAGGTATAATTCATGGCTCAAGATCCAGCAGGAAGGACCAGTTCATAAAATTACCCTGTTCCTCTTAGGTGGCCGTCAGTGCTTGTTTGGTTACCAAATTTATCAGTGTTTCCCCTCCTGGGATCTGACAGCTTCCATATTATTGTTTGAAGTTAAGCTTAGAAATAAAGACATACTATTTTAAGTTGAAAACTGTTTATGCTAATTTAATATTTATTAAAATTCTATGCATTATTAAATATTTTAATGAAAAACACATCATATAATTTTATAATAACAGCTACCATTTTACAGATTGTTGCTCTGTATCACATGTTATCAACTCATGCGACTGTTAGAATCAACTTATGAAGCAAGAATTTTTAAATTTAATCTGTATTTTCTCTGGAAGGAAATTGAGGTTTAGAGGCAAAGAAACTTGTGCAGTATCCCTTACTTAAGTATGCTTCATTCTGAAGGCACATTTTTAAACTCAAGAATATATATATATATTAATGAGACTTTAACTATAGAAAGCTTATTGGAAGTAATCTACCATCAAAAGTATATGATCTTTTTCTAAGAAATTTACCTAAGTTTAATTATATGCACATATAGACTCAACTAATTAAGAATATGATAAAATATATACTCCTATTAAGTTTGATCAAAGTTACCTAGCTTTAATGGTTTTAACACTCTCACAGTGTGAGTACTGTTACAAGAGATATGTGCAGATCCATAAATAATTGCAGGGCTCATAGCCCAAATAGTAAAGAGACATAAAGATTTCAATCTTATCACTTCACTGACTTAACCTCAATTAATAAGCAGAAAATGAGCATAGGGATTAATATCCTACAGTTGGCTGTGGAATTTCTTTCTTTTTTTCTTTTTTTAACTGTTTTTTGATTCTTCGTGAGTCTCACATCATGTACCCCTGTTGCACTCATTTCCTGTTCCCCTTGTATCTGCCATCTACTCTTGCAACATTCCCCCCCAAAATAAAAACACAAAAACAAACAGAAATAAACAAAACAAAACAAAAAGCATAGAAAACATCTTGTCGTGGAATCTGAAGTGTGTCACAATGAAGTCCACACATCTTCACTTGCAAACTTTCATTGCAATGAGTCACTGGTCTGGTTCAAGGTCTTTGGCTTCTGTGACGCCATCAACATTGGATCCTCATCAGGACTCCCTGCAGTTACTCTGTTGTTGTCCTGCGTCTTGGAGAACCTGCAGCTTTGGTTTGGCAGGAGCAGCCCCTTCACATGCCTTAAGAGTGCACAGATGATGTAGATTTTTGGGTGGGCCAACTCGAAGCCCTGGATACGGGCCTGTACGGTAGCGGAGCTGGACAGCACAGCGGGCTCTCCCTTATCTGCTTCACCACCAGTACTGCTCCAGCCAGGCCACCCAATCACCCAATGCCGCCATTGGCAGGATTCAGGGTCAGCTTTCCAGCTCTCATGCCCTCTGGCTGGGCTCATCCACACCCACACCTCCAAAGCCAGCCCCACTGTGCTGCCCAGTCAATGTGCAGGGTCCACTCTCCCAAGTGCCGTAGCCAGTGAGGGTCTGGGCCAGCTCTCTGTCTCACACCCTCGTGGCTGGTTCACCCTGCCTTCGCCATCAAGGCCAGCTCCACTGTATTGCCTAGATGAGGTGCAGGGCCTGCTTTCCCGGGTGCTATTAGCTAGTGAGTGTCCTGGCTAGCTTTCTTGCTCTCATGGCCTCAGGGCCAGCTCTCCCAACTACTGCAGGTAGTGGGCAGAGCAAAGCATCAACACCACCACTCCCTACGCACCCATTCTACCTCATGGCAGATGAGTGGTGGGATCATTTCCCTCAGACTCACACCCACCGGGCCGGCTCACCTGTACTGTACCCCTGTCACTAGGGACAGCTCTATTGTGCTGTCTGGGCAAGGTACAGGACCTGCTGTCCTGAGCGCTGCTGCTGGTAAAAGGTGAGGTCAGCTCTCCAGAACACAGCAGCTAGCCAGGGGCAGGGCGAGTTCAGCACAGCCCCTGCACATCCACGTGGTCCCAAGGGGCTGCTCAGACCAAGGAAGTCCCTATGAGCCACAAACAATGACACTGATCCCTGCCGCTGCATAGCTACAGACAATGACATTGTCCTTTACCAACAGCACCGGTTAGGACTTCACCATGGCCTCAGGTAGCCAAGCTGGGTACTCACAACAGGCTACTCGTCTCCACCCCAGCATCTCCAGTTTCATCTCTTTTCTCAGTGCTCAAACTGCTCTACATCTCTTTCCCATCTGTCCACCACGTATTTGCACATAGTAGTGGCTCACATGTAGGCGGGCCATGTGGCTGTCGGTGCTCTGGATGATCTCCTCTGTCAATCCCTGCTGTGTGACGTTATGGCAAGGAGGCCTCTAGGTGTTTACAGCCTGTCAGTGTGGCACGGTCGCAGACTGGTCTATGGATCTCTTTCCCCTCCCATCCCATGTGGAGTGGCAGCAGGCAGGTCTGTCTGTCTACAGCCGCCCTGCCAGAGCTGTGGAGCAGAGGGCAGGTCTATGGGTGTCTTTCCCTGCCTTCCCCACTTGGCATGGTGGTCTGCAGGTGGCTGTGGACTTTCTAACGTTTTCCTTTTAAGTTTTTTCTTTTCCTATTGAGAAGCCGAGCATGCATATATAGTTATATACATGAACATGGACAAGGATGATAGAATTAACCAGGAACTTTGTGTTTAATCACTTAAAAATCATCATCATCATCATCACCATCATCATCATCATCGTGTATAAGTGTGTTGTGGGTGCCCATGCTAAAGTACACTTCTGGAGGTTAGAGAACAACCGTTTTGGAGTTGATTCTCTCTTACAGCCTATACATGAGTTCTGGAATCGAATTCTGGTCATCAGGCTTGCAGGGCAAGTGCTATTACACCAAGCCATCTTGCTGGCCTAACATCTCACTTTTTATTCTATAATGTGTATCTTTGCAGACAGTTCTCCCCTCCATGGAATCATAAAATGGAGTCTTTCTTCTCATCATCTGTTCTTCCTTCCTAACAAGAGTGCTGGTACCATAATGAGCACCGTGCTTTGAGAGACGGGATTGCTTATTTTTCCTGTCGCTCATTTTTTAACAGGGGTGGAGAAAGCACTCGTTTCTGGCCAGCCTGGCTATACCGCCTTTGAGGGTCGTGTATAGTACTTTTCTGCTTTCAGATCTCCAGGACATCAGTTGGATTATTAGAGTACATTCCTTGTTGGCTATGTGTGCACCATTTCCTCCTGAAAGTCTAAGCATTGTCCAAACTGTCCGAGCTGTAGAGGAGTATCATGTTTGATCTGTTCCCTGCTTTTCTCCAGGTTGTTCACTTCATGGAACCTTAGAAGAGGGTGAGAGCTCCAAGACTGGCTGGTGTCCAGTTTATTTGTTGGCTCGGAAACTGAAGTCCAGGTAGACCCACTGATTTCCCAGGCATGGACCTCGTCCAGCAGCCTCGATTCTTTTGGAGGATTCATGAGATGTCTACAGAATCTCAAACACTGGCTGTGGGTCTCGAAGTCTGTGGTTCAAGGATGGTGGGTCATGCTGGAGCTTGAGACACACTAGGCTGAGTCATTTGTCCAGGACTGTGTATCTGCTGGCCAGGCGCGATCCCAGGCTTCTGGACATCCAATTCCGAGCCTTTAGTGCCCACCACTGCTCACTGGCCTTGTCCAAGTCTGCATTTACAATGTTTTCGTCCTTCCCTGGCTTTCTTTGGAGGTTGGACATATGCATTACATTTTAATGAGATCCAGTCTACCTGCTTTTTCTCCCTCTCAGTTTGCTGAGAGATTTGAGTTCAGGGGCTATTCCTTAATTATATTAATTTCATGTCTGGAGATTGTAACAATGGTTTCTTCGAGTTGAAGTGTTAATTTGAGCACACAGCCTCACCCTGTGCAGAGGCACAGTTAGTTCTCTGTGCTCAGGAATTTTTCTTTGTTTTTTTTTTTTTTAAGAAAAAAAAAAAAGTTCAGCAGCCAAGCAGATGCTTCTCCTCTTGCTCTTGCTCTTGCTCTCTTAGATGGGAAAGGCTGGTGCCTTTTCAGACGCAATTTTCTTTCTCTAGTGACAGTTTTCATCCTTCTCTGACAAAACCACACATCAGGATTATTCCTTTCAAGTTCCTTCTTAAAGCGCCAGCTTTGGTGCCACTTATTGATGCCCCTTGCTCAAAGAACAGGGCCCTCGGAAACTTCTGAGGCTCAGTTTTTACCTCAGAGGACCCCAGACAGGCAGCCCTCTCTGATCATTCTTGCCTGTTTTTCAGTGATAGACCCCGTGTAGCTAAGCTTCCAAGAGACCGCCATCTTTTAAGTTCCCTTCTTTCCACCTGTGTTCCGTGAGGGTGTCCATGTTCCATCTAGGAGCTTGATATGATCATGAGGTCAGAGACTGTGGGGCTCATGATTCTTTTTCTCCTATGAAAGAAGTTTCAGTGAGAGCTCATGTATTTAAGCTCAACCATTCTAGGATTGTTTTAAGGTTCAGCCCATGAGATTTGGAGGGTCTTGAGAATTGATGTTTTATTTCCTTAATTTCTTCTCCAATTCTTCTCAGGGGAGTTATTTCCTTCAGAGTACCTTTGGTGTTCCTGACACTTAATCTAGAATGTTCTCAGGAGGCTGAAGTGTTTGGCAGCTGAACTCTAGAATGGAAGAGACTCCATTTGAGATTGTCTTTTCAGTGGAAAAGATATAAAACATGTTCTCCCATCCAGAAATCTGGGAATTGGAGGTGATTAATAGCCAGGTGATGTGTGTTATCTGTTGGGCTAGGTCCTATCAAACTCTTACAACCAGGACCAGAGGTAGCTGTAATTATTTAGTAATCTAAATAACCCTTACATTACCTATATAGCCAGGGGCTCCCTCAAGCTCCCAGGACCAGAAGTGACTAATAACCCAAATGATATCTACACTATCTGTATAACCAAGACTAGGCCTGGTCCTTTCTTAGACCCTTAAGCTAATACGGGTAGCTTATCTCCAGAATCATTTTTCTTGGAAGAAATGGCATGTACCTTGAGTTGAGTTTTACAGTAATTAAACTTTCTTGTGCACTGGACTGTATTACACTAGGAAACTGTTTTCCAAATTATATTGTGTTTGAACATACTGAAAATAAACCACCTGACATCAAACTCTCCAAAGTTTGATCCAGGTTGATGCAGTTGATCCGAACTGAGTTTTCATTCTCCGGTTTTGTGATTCATTTCCCCATTTGCTGTGACACCTCCAGGGACCCCTTCAGATCGTCACTCCTTGTCCTTCTGGTGGGGATGGTCCTAAAGATACTTGGATATGCAAGAAGTAAAAGGTTGACTGGGGGTGAGGGTTATAGCAATGCAGATTTCAGGAGCTGGCATTCTGTTGCATCTGCCTTTGAGTCACTCGTTTTCCTGTAACTACAATAAACTCATTAGTTCCTTAAGCTGGACTTGGAAGGAATCCTTTCTTTGGCTTGTCAGTGCCCAGGGCTCCATAGTGAATGGATGTTTTTGTATGTCTCCACAGGAAATGTAATGCAATACCTAGTTATCTCCTTGTACCTCAGTTTCTGTAAAGTAGGCACCACAATGTTATCTGTTTTCCAGGGCTAGTGCGAGGATTTAAAGTTCTTATATATTAAGTAGTTAAAATAGTAACTTCCATAAAATAACCCATTATATGAGTGTTAGCTATTAAGAAAATGCAAGGCTGAGAAAAGATTATTTCACGTTGGCCAAATGCACTAATCCTTTACAGCAGCTTTCCGAATGCCTAATTCTTATTTTCTGCATTTTGGAGAAAGTGTCAAATAATTCAGTGCTTAGTAAGAAAGTCCAGGAGAGGCTATGTAATTCTTAGAACAAATAAACCATTTGTCATTTCCCTCTCTCCCACTTTCAGGGTGCACCATGCGCACCCTGCACCTTTGTAACTCTTGTGGCTGCAAATCACATTCAGCCAGGGCTGAATCCCATTTGCAGTACAAAGGAACAGGCAGGGAGAAATGCGCTTAATTAGTAAGGGATGTTCAAGGTAAAGACTTTACAAAAGAGCTAACTGTGCTGTGTTAAAGGGAAGAAACGCGATGAAAGCCACCATTACCCGGTAGCTGGGATTTCTTTAGCCTTTGCTTGCAGTATCACAACCACAATTTCAGGGGTAGTTCAAAGCTGAGGTTTCTGAGTAGCAAACCACAGAGCTGCAGAAGAGCCTTGAAGTTGATGCCATCAGATGTAGAGCCAGTCTGGCCAATTAACATGCCAACGTGGGGAAGATGAAGGTGAAGAAAACAAGGACTTAGCTCCTGGAGCTGGAGGTGAGGAGCAGACATGGAGATAGCTAATTACAAATGCAGTGAGAGATTTCAAAGCCAGAGCCTGGGGGAAAACATCTCAGAGATGAATTTGGATGGTGAGATGGTGGCTAAACAGGCACAGGCAGCTCAACAGAGATGGGGCTTGGCCAGGTGAGCAGGTGAAAGGGAGAGAGAGCATACTCAAAGCAGCCTAAGGTCTCGGGTCTCTACCATTGGCATGGCCAGTCTGGTGATGAGGATATGCTGCTATAGTTGTGACACTGAGGACTTAGATCTTGTATATGACTCTTAAGAACTTCTGCATATGTGCTCAGTGCTATGTATGCAAGGGTTTGTGAAGAGACAGAAAGTCTCCAAGATGTTGTTAAAGGAGAATTTTGTAGGTGTGACTCCTATCTATATGAATTAAATCTTACCTTTACTTGTCTTTAATGCATGTATCCTACTAAGCAGATAGTAGTCATCTTAGAATTTATAGACATTAAAGGAAAAGTTTCAAGCCGCAATCAAATAGTTATTGCTTACTTTATTTAAGATTGTTATTAAGGTTTGCTTTTTTACTCTAGAATTATTTATCTAGAGATTAGGGAAGACATTTGACCGCAATCAACATCTAGACTGTATTTTGAGCATTCTGGGCTTAGAATAATGAATGATTATAGAAGGTTGTGTGATACTGGAGACAGTATGAGAACTCAGGACACCAGATTATTCACTAATTCAATTTTAGGAAGCCTGACTATGTTTTAGGGACATATAAGGGATAAACAGCAGGGACTAGAGGGATGCCAATGACCAACACGGCCCCTGCTGTGATAGCATTGCACCTACACATGAGTTTGTAATAGTACCTGATGAATTTCATGGAAGACATATAGAAAGTCTAATAGACTCTTGGTACTTAACTATTTGTTTTTCACAATTCTCAGCCCATTGCTTTTAATAGGGATGTGTGACTAATTCTCACTAATGTTATGTGAGAGCAAGAGAAATGTCTTCATGCTTGCTCAGGCCTTACTTTGGCCTGGGAGAGACCACATATTCTAGAGATGATAGCTGTGAAATTGACAGGGTAGTGGATCTGGAGGCTGTCTACTCTGGTTTAGACTATGATTTGAGAAATAAGCTTTAAATGTCAACGTCATAAAAGACAAAGACTGTGGCAATGTTCCAGATTAAAGGAGACTAAAGAGACACGTGGCTAAATGGAACATTGTCCTCTATGCTGGATCCTGCTTTGCAAGGGTTTGCTATAGAGGACATAATTGGATCAGCTGGCAAAACGGAAGTATGAATGTCAGGTTAGATTTTAAAAGAGTATTGCATGAACAGAGTAGATGTATGCTGTGCTTAATGAAGACCCTCCTAGTCTTAGCATGGATGCACTGAAGGATTGAGAGGCAAAGAGCTATAATTCACTGTAGAGATGATAGCTCAAAGAGTGGAGTAAATGGGATAGAATTTTAATGAGGTGTTTGTTAAGGGTGTATTTAGGAGTTTTTAACTCTGGTTTTAGTTTTCCAACTTTTGTAAGTTCGAAATTATTTCCAAATTAAATGTTACATAATGAAATGTTGTAGTGTAAAGTCACCAAGATTTAGGGGTGTCTTGTTGCCACAATATAGTCCATGCATTTTCAACTAGAAGAGGGTGAATTGGAAATGTATTTTAGGGTAAACACATTTCCTTAACGAAACAGGAAAAAGTTCTAGAAAAAAAAATGTTTTGAAAGAAGTAGAAAGTATCCAAGAGTAGAGGGAGTGATATCCCAAGTGGAAAAACTGAAATTTGACAATGTATAAGCTTCTAACATGGCTGGATGTAGAGTTTGAGGAGGGAAGAGAGGCTAGAGGAATGGACAGAGCCAGAACCCGAGCTGCTCTGTAAGCCCTCTGAACATCATACTAAGGCAGAAAACCAGAAAGGACTTAAGCAAGAATGAAGTAGTTAGTGGATGAAGAGATGGCTCAGAGATTTAAGAGCACTGGCTGCTCTTTAAGAGTATCCAGGTTCAATTCACCAGCCCCCACATGGCAGCTCACAACCATCTGTAACCTCACCCTCTTCTGGCTGCTGTGGGCATCAAACACACACATGGTACACAGACATACATGCAGATAAAACACTTCATTACAATAAATCAGTAAGTAAATAAATTTGACAAGGATAAAATGGTTAGATTTATATCTTAAAAAGGTTATTGGATTGGAAGAGGAGATGACCACTATATTTTGAAAGAGTCAGTGGGATAAGGGTCAAAGGTATGGACACGTTGGGGAGTTTGAGAGCTGCTTGTCCTGAGTGACTGCTGAGTGACAAATGTCCTGAGCTCTTGGGTTCCATCAGGGGGAATTGGTAGACAGAGCCACTATTTGCTAAACTGAGAAACCCAAGAAAAAGATCAGGTTTGCAGAGTGTAAATAACGATATCAGTGCGGATATTTCTGTCAGAGAATTTCCAGGGAAAAATGTTCAGGGGACAGGTAGATCAGTTGATCCCAGAACTTACAAAGGAGTCTAAGGCTTCAAAGAGATGTGGGTGCTCTTGAGCACCTCTTTAGGAGAGATGAGGCCAGTGGGGAAGAGCATGAGGGTCCTGAGCAGAACCAGAGGAGACACCAAGACCACGGATAAGTGTGGGATTTGGAAATGAGCCTGGGCTTCAGCAGTTTATAGCTGTTGCTGCTCTTGCAAGACAGTTGCTCCTTCTGTGCTTCCTCACAGTGTAGAGAAGCTCTGATAATTGATACTTCGAAGACTGCATAGATTAAAAGCTAGATGCTTGAGAGCAGCATATGTTCACATTCATAGGGGTTTTTGCATTGTTTAGGGATGTCTGGGTATGAGCACCCCCTTCATACATAGAAATCAAAAAGTTGTAAATGTTTTAGTTCTTGTTCTGTTGAGATTTGACTGACAACCTGGGGAGATGATATATAGATGTTGGCTTTTAAATTTAGTATAATTTCACATTAATTATTTAGAGGTCCTGGCATATAACATGTCTATTGTCTTAGTCATGTACTATTGCTGTGAAGAGATACCGTGACCATGGCAACTCTTACAAAGGGAAGCTTTCAATAAGGTGCTCGCTTATAGTTTCAGAGGTTCACACCATTATCATCAGGGCAGGAAGCATGGTGGCATGCTGTTGGACATTGTGCTGGAGAAGGAGCTGAGAGTTCTACATCCAGTTCTGGCAAGGGGAAGAGAGAGAGCCTTTGGGGTCATTCTCATGAAGAGGAGTATCCAGGTAAGGTAGCAGGACTAAGGGGCTAATACGGGTGGAGTAGTTGAAAAGTAATGCTCCATGAGAAGGAAGTTAAAGCAATAGTTTTTTTTAAAGGAGTGGTATGTGTGTGTGTGTGTGTGTGTGTGTGTATGTGAATTTGGAAGGTTTAGGTTTTCAAGAATGATGGTACCATGTTAAGTCATGTCATCCTTGAAATCACCACTGAGGTGAATACTGTCATTTTGTTGAGAAAACTGGAGCTCATAAAATTCAAGTCACTTCCCAAGATTACATACTTGGCAAAGGTAGAGGTAAGACTAAATTTAAGGTCTGAACGGAGTGGGTGGCTCACAGTCTTGGGATGCTGGGGAAGGAAGACTGATGATTTGAGAGCATCCTGGGCTGCATACTGAAGTCCAGGCCATCCTGGACTAAGTAGCTGGGTTTGTCTCAAAATAAAATAAGATAAAATAACCCAATGTTTTGGGCCCATAACCCTCCCTAACACACTATCCAAGATCTAGCACTTTTTAATAGCTTGACCACATTGGGAAAATATCTGATGCTCCCACTATACTCAGAAATACCAGAGCATAGTACTCCATGGGACCCCTGAGGGGTGAGAAGCAAACTGACTTAAGGTTTGTCTGAAGTGGACAGAGGTTTTGCTAACTACTCAGAGCTACACAGCTGCTCATCAAACAGTGGCTTTCAGGAAGTTCTTTCTCACTTGGGAACATTTAGTGTAGCTTGGTGTGAATTGCTGAAGTTACAGCAGCTGGTACTCTGTGTGCATTTTCTCTGAAATTAAAAAAACAAAAACAAAAAACGAAAAGACCTACTATTGTTCTCCTGAAGCAAAGCCACCCCTTCTTGTCCTTCCCACTTCCTGTCTGAGATTTTAAGTGTTTTTTTTTCCCCTGATCCTCTCTTCCGACCAATGTCTGCTTTTTGCTGGAATTCCAGTTTCAAGAGCTTCTGCCCTGGATCCAGCAGAATCCTGAAGACTTTTAAATTTACTTATGAGTCCCTTTAAGCAATAACTACCCTTTCAATGATTAAAGAAACATCTTCCCTCCCTCCACCCCACCAGCTACTATAAACCTACCCCCTTTCTCTCTCTCTCTCTCTCTCTCTCTCTCTCTCTCTCTCTCTCTCTCTCCCTCCCTCCCTCCCTCCCTCCCTCCCTCTCTCTCTCTCTCTCTCTCTCTCTCTCTCTCTCTCTCTCTCCTTACTCTGTTTCTAGTGCTTTTGGTTTAGCATTTCTATCAGATAAATTAGAAAACAAAATGTCTGTGGGTGGCCAGGCAAAACTTATTAGTCATCCAACCCTCCCAGACAACGTCACTCTAATACAAATATTTGTGCTTCTGTTGCTGGCAGTCGTGTGAGCGCTGCCAGATAGTGACAGATTTTAAAAGACAGTCACATTAAGTATTAATCAGGCTTGAAAGATGCAGCCGCGCAGAGGCATGCTAACGAGTAGGCATTTCCTGCCTGCTTTCTGCACCCGAAGCAGGATGTTATTGCAGTCAATGTGTTATCGCAGTCTTCTGTTTCCTTCAGAATGCATCACTTTTCAGCACGCCTAAAAATCTAAAATGGCGTTGGTTAGGCTAGTAACACAGCTCCTGCTAGGCTGCTTCATTGACTCCAGGCTCTGGGATTGCATGCACACTCCTTGCTCTAGCTCCTCTCTCACTGTTGGGGGTGTGTGCATGTTCTAGACATTGATGATGAGAATCAGTGAGTACTACAGGGGGACCAGTCCATGCAGAACGAAGCAGGGAGTTGGGTGCCCAGGCCAAGCCTAGAGACATGGGTGAATAGTGCAAGAGGGCAGAATAAGTAATGGGTAGGAGTGTGAGAGTAGCCATGTCTGCCTGGCCTGGGCCGGACAACAAGGAGACTAGCAAGGATAAGAAGTTATTCCACTGTCTCAGTGAAGGTATCTTCTGTCTCCTCAAAGACAAAATGTACCTGGGATGGCAAAGCTGCTACGCTTCATGCTCTGGGGAGGGTTTCTGAATGAAGGGGATTAGACTAAGCATACTTAGTCCCAAGGTGACAGCTTCAGGAGAGGAGAGATCAAAGCTCTAGACCCACCATGAATTCTCCTTGAATTGTCCAGTCCTCTACCCTATGGCCGAGTGACTGCTCAGAGTTCCTGTGTAGTTGGGATAGAGAAGGAATAAACGCATGTTACAGGAAGGAGAGGTGAGCTGACTGCTCTGTTAGCACCTCGGGCCCAGCTGGTGTCACCTTTAAGCTCTGTGGCTTAAGACACTTGAGATTTTTGTTCTGAGATACTCAGACTCAAAGAAACTATGTCACACCTGACCAAAGAAGAGGAAAAATCCTAGTTTCTTATTTCTAATGGGAAAATATAATTCCTGAGATAGAGGAGTGTGTATGTGTGTTCCCATGTGCATGCACATGCACTTCTGTCCCTGCACACATGGTACATGCATGTATGTGTACATGTGTGAATATTTAGATGGCTGGTTGGTGCTTTCTTTCTATATTACTAAATCCACATGTGATATCTTTAAAAGTTGCATATTAGGTTCAAGCTTCCAAAACGGTGCGTAACTGGCAACTCAGAAACTCCACTTTCTATAAAAGCATTGATTCCACTCAAAGTAGGATGAAAGCCTGGCATCTCGACCTCTTTTCTGTATTTGTCTCTTTTACTTTGGCCCACTGCTTACTTTTGTTGGTCAGCATAGAAGCCATCAAGGAGTTAAGTATCTTTCTAGTCTACCTTGTCCCCCTTCAATGTGAAGTCACAAAGATAAGTCATTGTCCTAAAACCTTGGATTTCAGGAAGATCAAACCCTCACAAGACTGAGTTCCCCCTCAGGAAGGTAATTATCCATGGTAGCAAGATTACAGATCTGATCATCTTGCAGGAGCCAGATTGATCCCTCGCTGAAAAAAGTGATTTTTAGTACCACCTTGCCAGCCAGAACTGAGACAATGATGAACTGGACCACGCCTTGGACATAACTATTTGATTATGCATGGCTATTGCCTTTTGCACCAAGTCTTTCTCTACTTAAATCTAAAGCTCATGTTAATACCCTGAAGATAGGCGTAGGGTAGCTGGGCCCTTTATCTGCTGCTCTTCTCAGTGTGACCACATCTCAAAAATCTCCTTTCTCTGCTTTGAGCCATTACTTGTCTTTTTAACTGCAGAGTGAAAACATATGGGGGATTGCTCAAGACCAGGCTCTTGCCCTAACAACTCCAGTTTCAGGACCACCATCTTCTGGACAGCGGTACCAGCACACCAGCATACCAGCACTTTCTAGTTACTTGGTCTGTATTTTTTTCAGCCCCCTTGAAGATCAGTTTCTTTCATCCTATCTTCTTAAATCTTTCTGTACATTTAATTAGGTTTCAAGTCTTTTCTCAGAGGTTAAAGCTACCCCCAGTTAGGATTTTCTTAGTGGGAAGGTTAGAAATTGACAGACTAGCAGAGAAAAGTCAAAAGATAATGATCTCTTGGCAACTCTTTGGTCACGTGGCCAACCTACTTAAACTCCCAATACTCTGTCCTTCCCTTATCATAGGGAAAGTCATAGAGCCAGAATTATGGGAGCTAGGAGAGGCCGTAGAAATGATCTGAGCTCTCTGAGGGTATAATTTCACCCTATGGATATGACTTATCTTGTCTTCTACCTTGAGGAGACATAAGAGAGAGAATGAGGGGCAGAATTCTACCTTTTCCTAGTTCTCCAAAAGCAGATGTTTATTTGGGAGGTTTAAGGTAAGAAGTGAGAGAAAGAAATTTCTTTCATGTATGTTGCCCTAGCCCTGGGCTGCTTGGGATGGTCCCAGGGGATGAGGGATAAGAAGGCTCAGAGTTAACCACCCATACTCTCAGAGTCAGGTAAGAAGCAGAAGCAAACTCATTTACTACAGGATTGGGGTGTGTGTACCTTTATACCCTCTACTTGTGCCCCATTGGTCCATAACTGCTTGTTCAATGTAGTTGGCACCATCTGATTGGTTGTTCTGGTCACATACGCTGTAGTCTTTCGTCTCCTGGCATCAGGCCAGCTTCAGAGTTAGCAGATGCGCAAAAAAGCAACTATTGCGCATGCGTGGGTCACTGTGGCCTGCCAGTCAGAACATGCGGACTCATTCCCCCTACACAATAGGCTTTGTTGCCTCTGATTCCCTCTTACCCTCTGCTCTTGCCTCCTGAGTTGTATCTACCTTTACCCATGATCCATCTGGAGTTCCTCACCCCACCCTCACCCACCAGGCTGGTACCTGGCCCTCACAGCCGCCTTTTCCGGCAGTATTCCTGTTTTGCCTTTAGTGTTCTGTTTTCAAGCCGCAGGCCTTCGCTCAGGGCCCCACTTCCCTATCCCATGAACGGTGGGGTCACCCCACTTGTTTTTGTTTGCCGTGCAGGCAGCAGAGAGCTCAGCTTAAGTTTCAGCGAATATTTATTAACACATTAAAACGTGGTGTTATAAGTAGAGTTTTGAGGCTCTGTGCCCAAATTTGGGCCTTCGTGGCGAGGTTTTATTCTTTTCTCCAAGAATAAAGCTTTTTCTTCTCTACCTGAGATGTAGCTGAACTGCTTTGAATCATTTCTTCACACAAAAGGAGTCAAACTTCTATCATCCCACATAATTCCCGCACGAGGCACCCTGATTTCAATGATTGAAAGTTATTCCTTAACATCTCTTGACTTTGGAGGTTTACCTTTTCTTTTGATTTTAAGATTACATATTCTGGGTTGGAGAGATGGTTCAGCAGTTAAGATCACTGACTGCTCTTCCTGAGTTCAATTCCCAGCAACCACATGGTGACTCACAATCATCTGTAATGGGATCTGACGCCCTCTTCTGGTGTGTCTGAAGACAGCTATAGTATACTCATATACATAAAATAAATCTTTTTTTTTTTTAAAGATTACATATTCTATACAGAACCCCAGTCTGTCAATGGGATAGACATTGGTGGCTGCCAATGGTGTCTTTGCAGGTTTTGAAAGCTGTTTCTAGAGCAGAGATGTTAAAAGAGATTTATTTTCCAGGCTTCATGAAAAATGTCCAAGAGTCAGCTCCTAGATTTTGTCTATTAGAGTGATGGAAACAGTTTCCTGTCTTCTGCTAAAAATGTCCAAGAGTTCATTTCCCCCAAATTACTTCCTGTTCATTATTTTAATGTTAACCTCATATCAGTTTCTCGTTCACCCCAGCCTAGCTAACTTCAAATCTCTCTGGAGGGCACCAAAACCTCAGTTTTAGGGAAGGGCTCATAGTTCAAAACGTTCTCTGGATTTTAGATACTGTGCTGCATAGGACCATGAATAGATGATGTTCTGATGCAGTTTCTGCCAGTCCTGCAGTCCATTTGCTTCCTTTGGCCTCTCTCTTCTGGAATGCTACCTCTACCACTGGAGTCCCTCTGCGCAGACACACAGGTCGCCAGTGCCTGAGAGTTGCTGATCATAAGTCCAGCCTTATAGCCAATGACTGACGGGTACAGAACATGAGTTGCCAGCCCCTCTACCTGGGATTAGGACAAAGTTACAAATAATATGTATTGAGGAATCTCTCCTGGGATTCTGAAGCACTGACTCTGTCTAAAATATTACATCTTCACTTGGTTTCTCTTGCTTCTCTAGTCTGTCTTCTCCACTTCCATATCTATTTCTCCTGGAAACATTTCTTAGAATCAAGCCAGGGCCTTGTGTGGGCTAAACTTGAGAGCATGTCTTAACATACACTCCTTGTTCATGAGTCTTTTTCTCAGACTCTGGTTCTAGGAAACTAGATCCTAGATGTTATTTCACTGAATTCTCACAGCTACCTCGTGAAAAATAAATTAAAATACTCTGATTTCATTATTCTTATTTCTAGGTGAAGGAACTTAGATGCTAAGAACCATATTACTAAAAAAAAAAGGGGAGGCTAAGTTGGGGTTTTGTTGTTGTTCAGACAGGGTCTTATTGTGTAGGCTAGGCTGCCCTCCGACTCATAGCATGCCCAATCATAGTTGGGGTTTAGATTAAGAATTTCATATTCCAAATCATGGTTAATTTATTATTCCTGTAGAATCTTGCCTCTCATATAAGGAATGCTTGCTTAGGCAATGAATAATTAGAAAGTATCTACTTTGTATCATGTATTGTGGGCAAATACTGTACAAAACACTGACTAATTATATATGAGGCTTTCAAAACATAAAATATTATTAAAATATGTACTTATAAACTATAATAAAAGTTATAAAGTACTGCGGTACCAACTGTATACCGGGCAGTGTGAGGTACAACAGATGTATTAAGGAAAAAAATGGTTTCAGAGAAGACAGGTTTGCATTAACAATAAAGCAAAACAAAAATGATTTCACCCACTCCTGTGTGTCTGCAATGAGATGGAATGCAGCTGAATGAAATTAAGTCTAGTTTCACATTTTCTACTGAGATACGTTTAATTTTGTGAGCTTCATGTGGCTTAGAGCTGTATTTGTATTGCTTGTGCTTTCTAGCTGTCAACAACATGTGAGAAAGCTATCTACGCACAGCTCACTGCTCCCTGGAACACACCCTAAGACCTTGGCAAGCCTCCTTGGTGCCAATCAGCAGCCTGTGGTAATGTGAAAAGTGGTGGCATCCATGACTTTCCATCTCAGAGTCCCTCATTAAAATCCATGCTTGGCAGAGCAGCTGGTCCCAGATCACAGATTCTGGCTTGCAGTGGGGCTCAGATAGAATGGAGACAAGGAGTGTATTCGGCTTGTTAATGACACTGGCAGAAGGTGAGGTTCCCGGCTAGATAGTTCTAGAGAAATTTGGGCCATTTATCTCACACAGAGACATCTATCCACATATACATAAGCTCTTAGGTTCTTCCTCTATAGGAATGTTGCTAATTAGCAAAACTTTTTAAAGTTTTTCCCCCTTAATCATTAGCTGTGCTAGAGTTTTCATTCCTGTGACCAAACATCTGGGAGAAATAATTTTAAAAAGGATGAATTTATTCAGGCTCATTGTATCAGAGATCAGACTATAGTAAGCTGGTTCCATTATCAGAGGGCAGAGATGAGGCAGGATATGGCACTGATAGGAGCAGGCCAGAGTTGTTCCTCTCATAGCATCCAGAAAGCCAAAAGAAACAACAGAAATAGGCTAGGTTAAGATGTATCCTTTAAATACATGCCTTCTTCCCACAAGATCCTACCTTCTACAGTCCCACCGCCTTCCACCAGGCTGTTCAGATTTGAAGCCATCAATGGATTCAACCAGTGGTTAAGCGAGAGCCCCCATGGTTCTGCTGTCTCTGGAAACATCCTCATAGTCATACCCAAGCTTCACCAATCAGTATTAACCATCACAACTACAGAGAAAGAGGCACTTGCTCGAATCAGAACTATCATTGGATGAGCCCAGTTTGAACATCAGAACAAAGTTCCGAATCATAAAGATTGTTTCTTGCCCTTAAACAGAATCCCTAGTATTTAATTATTATCAGAGATAACAATAATGAGGAGGACTGTAGTCCTAGTGCGGGATCTGGTACTTTACCATTGTCACAGTGTTTCTCCTTTGTTTACTCACTCATTCCATGACCCTTTCCCTGCAGTGGAAACTCTGTTCCCTATTGATTGTTCATTAAAGAGAAAAAGCCGGTTCTACAACTACTGAACCAATCAGAGGTTCCAGGCTGTCAACCATGGATGGCCTACATCCCAAATTCCACTCAAACACCAATCATTCTGTCTGTTTTCAGAGACATGAGGCTGGAACTGGGGGCATCTGTGAGTATGAGTTCTCCTGTGTGTACACTTTAATGAACTTCTGGCAGAATTCTCTTTCTAACAATAAAACATCCATCCATGATCAAAACCTCTAAAATCAGGGGTGAAAGGTTCTACTTAACAGATGCTAGCTGATACATGATCATTTTAAAACAATGTGGCCTAAACAAATTGTAAGAATACGAATGATAATGGTTTAGAGTATTTTTATTCCTCTGGGGGGTAGTATCTATGCAAGGTCCATGCCTTCAAACAATTTATACTAAAGTTGTAAAGACTTACCTCAACTAACTAGTTGATGCTTGCTATCGAGAAAAGAGTTGGTATATAAAAACATTTTCATGGCCTGGTGGAATCAGAAATTACTTAAAAAGTGGAATTGGGATGGTTTAAAGATTTTAAATGAGAGATCATAACAAATACATGTTAAATGTTTACCTTGGGAGACTGGGCTTTTGGCATGACAGTGATGCTATTGTTCAAAAACTGGAGGCTTCATCCCCCAGGACAGCCTCTGACCACAAGGGAGAAGGTCTCCAAACCTAAGCCTTACATGTTACTTCTCAGTCTGACCACTCACTTGATTTTTTAAAACTTGATTCCAAATAACTTGCTTAAAAAAACAAGAGGCTGCTAAAGGATGAAATCTGGCCACCCTTGAAGGCAAACGCAGCCTCTTTTACTCTTTGAGGACACTTTGGACAAGGACCCTAGGCAGCCCTGGGTTTAAATCCTGACACGGCAAGTTCCTTGGCTGAGTTATTTAACCTTTGAGGTCTTTGAGCCATAAAATACATGTCACAATTCTTTCACCCAAATGTTGCAATTTTAATTAGAATGTTCTCAGCAGCAAATAATATAGAAGTCAAATAAAATTGACTTAAACATTCTGGAAAGTTCTTTGCTAGCATAAAGAGAAGTTCAGAGGTAAAGGAAGCTCCAGGTAGGATGAATATATATAATCTCCAGAATCCAAGCTTCAGTTCATTGCAGACTTCCTGGTTCTGCTGCTTCTGCTCTTCAGCTCTGTTTTCAGGCGGGAAACAGAGTTTGTAAGAAGGTCATGAGCAGCCATTAGGGAAATATGAATTCTATCTCATAACTAGAATCTCTTTCCCTAGTGATGTATATATACGTGTCTCTTCAGGCTGGGCTTTCTTAGAATACATGCCCACTAACTGGCCAGTATTTAGCAGCAACAAAAATGTAATGTGTGAATTGACCTAGCATTGGGGTACACTGGGTGCCGGGAAGCATGAAATAGTATAATTCATGGTCCTTATCTAGTCTACAGCATCCCATGAAAGTTACCTCCCCCACCATTTTAATGTTTATCTTTGCTTTCTCTCTGGTTCAAGGTCACACTCTCACTGTTGACCCACAGGACAGTGCACTAAGATGATAGCCCTCTGCTCATTTGGTGCATAAAGCAAAGCAAAACAAAACAAAACAACAACAAAAACAAGACCAACCATAGTTTTAAGTAGAGGTGAAATTAGAACATACAGCTGGAAAGGAAATGCTGAGTCCTGGCTGGCAGAGAAGAAGAATTGGGAAGCAGAAGAGGAGTTTTGCTCTATTCCTCTCAGCTCTGCCATTCGTGCAATCTCTGCCTTTACACAGACTCATTGGGTCAAGGTGCTGGGGTAGGGGTGATGTCTCTTACCAGAAGTTGGAGTTTTAAACAGTGTATCTATCCAGGCAAACTTAGGACCCCACTTCATCTTTATGTGTGCTGGCAACTAGCTGGATAGGACCAGAACTGAAGCTTTTACACCTATTTAGCACCTGGTTAAGCATCACTTGGCACCTGCCAAATGGGTCTCTACCGTTGAGGGGGAATTTGCACTGATTACTGTACTAATTAAGCAGAAGTCATTGCTACTCACAATCATTAGGCTAAATCGGTTTCTGGGGAAAAGTGTTGATAAGCAGCTGCCCAATTGAAGTGGATTTGAAGGCACCCCACGCACACTGCTCACACACCAGCAGTGGATCTCATGCTGTTAGCCAGCACAACCTGGATTCTAACGCCCAGGGATAATTGACAATCTCAAATCTAGGTGACATGGGTTAGGGAGTCTTAAAAGGTGAAGTACTGAAGCTTAATTGAGGTAAATGACACTAAGTGCCAAGCATAGGGGCACTTCCAGCAGTGAGTAGATATCACATAATGCTTTGACCTGTAACTACTTTTCTTTTTATTTCATTCCCCTACTCTTGTTCTCTTCCCCACCCAGCAACCTTCAGCATTCCCATTAGGCAGTTGAGAACAGTCCATAAACTCCATGTGTGGACAAGGAGGGGTAGACTGACTGAACCTTGATACTGAGGACTTATTTGTTGGGGTGGGGTGTTTGTGTATGTGGTCAGGAGAGTGTTAGCATGTATATTCATAAACCTGGGATGCTCGTCCTGCTGAAGGCTTTCCCACAGCAACAGATTTTCTTAAGAGACTGAAACCATGAACAAATTTCTCTTAAGAGACCAAGAGAACCTCAAATAACATCAGAGGTTAAGCCCGAAAGGCAAGCCCTTTTGAATCTGGCATAAACTTCCTTTGAAGATTTGTTTTTCTATCTTTTTTTTTTTTGTAACTTGGGTACTGGCTTTTATAGAATATTGTCTTGGAGGTTAGAGAAAGACTGAACCTAGGAGTGTTATTTAAAAAAAAATAAGAGAGAACGTAGAAGCTGGTCCATACCTATGTGAGTACAGTGTTTACTAGTTTGAGATAAGCCTAAGACATTGACTCAGCTCCTTCTGAGATGCTCATGTGCATCCTGAGGTCAGTAAATTTTCCTAATGTATATCCCAGGTGCATTTCTGTTTGCTAAATTTCCCTGGACCCCTGAGGGAGGTGATTTCTCGTAGGGGAGGAGGCAGATAGTTCCATATTATTAAAAACTCTGATGATGTTTTGGGGCAATTGCATCTCACTTTCTGGAAGGTTGGAGAAAAAGAATTCAATTTGAAGCCAATAGAAAATTTCAAACTTCGGTGCAATCCCATATAGCAAATGCCACTATAATGAAATCTCCACATCCCAGTGATTCCCAGTGGCCTATTTGTATCCGGCAGTATTCAATGAGGGAAAACTTTGCCCTAAATAAAAATGTGAATAATTCCCCGAAGTTTATTCTAATGGGAAACTGTTGGCCAAACTCTTGATGGTTCAGGACTGGAAGAGATGAAGAGACATTTCCTTACAGAGAAGATTCTGTAAGAGACAAAAAGGGCTATAGTTATTTGAGAGTTTGATGGGGGAGAGAACACCAGATGGGGTGTGACCACAAGGACACAGACCCTTGCAGAACTGTTCAGAAACCCAGGCGCTTTGAGAAGGGGAAGTAGCTCAAACTCAGGGTGATTTGGAAAAGCTTAAGAATCTGGGACACAGGGGTAGCAGACATCTGAATGCCATTTAAATACCATTATGCTACATGCTCCTATCCACTCAGCTTGCTGTATGCTAGGTATATATTAATAACCACGGTGTGTGCTGTGTAAGTGTGGACACAGAGGTGTTCTCCAGTAGTAAATGCTACACCAGAGTTAGATGCTGTGCTAATTATGTCAGTTCCTTTAACAGAGTCATCTCCTGAAGGGTGATGGTCTGAAGGCAGATGGAGAGGAGGCTGACAGAGTGGAGAAATGATGAAGAGGGAGGGAAACTTCTTGTTTATAGAGTTTGCTGCCTCTTGACTTGAAAAACCCTTTGACATTTTGAGGAATCTTTTACTTGGAATCTAGTGTTGCCAGAACCCCAGGTCTAATCCAAGAGCAACACATCCCTGAACACTTCTCTTCTTCTCTGGTATAAATCTCATTTTTCACCTTCACTACATGGCCCCTTTGATCCTTGGGAACTGGGATTCTTTTTGAAGTGAGGTTGATGTTTTCCAGACACGCGTATCAGCAGAGAGACAGTACCCCCTGCCATGAAGGATTAATAATACAACATTTTCCTTGGACCAGACAGGCATGGCCTATAGCAGAGGGGATGGGAAGAAAGAAGAGAAAAGTAGACTTTCTTTATGTTGAATAAAAGCCTTTATCCTGTCTACCTCTTGACAGGGATACTGTTGACTGGATCTGATACTTTCCATCCCAATGTCTGGAAGCTTCTAGATCTGCTGGTCTGCTTGGATCTGTCTGGACATCTGCTTATTGTCATGGGAAACAGAGATAGGGCTGCTGAGAGGAGGAAGGCACTCTTGGACTCCTGAATGAAGCTGCAATGAGAGGTGTCCCTGGAGGGGAGAGACCAGGCCTGTGGAATGGTTTGTTGACAAGCACAGAAAAGCATGCCACAGAGCTGTGGGCACAGAGGCCAGAGCACCCACGGTGTTTGTCTGTCCAGTTTAATCATCTATTTCTTTTAGAAAGCAACTCAGAGAGCCCACCTGGGGCCCTTGGGCGGATGCCCTCCCAGCTGCCTGCTAGGCAAAGCTCCTTCATCAGGGCAGGTGATCCTGCCCTGTTACTCCAGGAGGACCATGTAAAGTAACTACAGAAGGCATTGGTTTATTCGACTGCCGAAATGCAACCTTCCTGCAGACGGAAGCCGGCAGCTCTTGATCCAATACAATCGATTTCCTTCAGCTGGTCTGCTCAAGCTGTAGAAAAACTCTACAATTGGATACCTAAAGAGGCAGAGAGGTAGCTCAGACTGGCGCACTCTAGATGGGTCTGATCCAGGTCTGGGCTGAGCACTGAGTGTGTTCTCCAGTGGCTCAAATGAGGGAGACCCTTCAGGATGAACTTGTTGCCTGTCTGTGCAACACTGTGGTTAAGATCTTAGCCTAGAAACCAGACAGCTCGTTAAATAAGTATCTGGGAACTACAGTATCATTATAATACATGAAAGGTAGGTCTAGCTCCATTTAAATCCTTGATATAGGAAAAGAGCCAAAGAAAAATATGGATAGGAGGGTGGGAGGCTGCCAGTTTCTCTATTTAGCCATATAACTGGGAGAGAAACTTGAATTCAAGGTAGGATGGCCCCTGGTGATCTGTGCAAAATGCTGTTTTTTTCTTCCCTCAAAGGGAGTGTGGAAACAAGTATATACTCTGCCTACTAGAACAGTCTGGAGCAACTGTCACCTCAGAGAGGTTCTGGAATTAATCACAGAGAGACAGGAAAGGAAAGCAGGTCCAGTCAGAATATTAGGGCAGCCTCAATCACTGTGATTATGTGACCTGCCTGGGAGCTGAGGTAAGGGTCCCTCTGTGTTTGTCTCAACATTGGCTTACTCTAAGCCAACAGCAATAAAGGATAGCTCTGGGCATTGTAAGGTAGCTCTTTATACCTCTCTTCATCCATGCCTGCCTTTCTAGGGCAGCTGTTTGCTGAGGCATTTGCTTGTTGGCACTGGTTTCTTGCTGTACCCCCTCCTGCGCAGTCTGGTTCTGGGTGCACTCCAAAACTGTAGATATTGTGTCTTATAAAAAATGTTTTGGTCAGTTATGGATCATTGTATTATGGGGATCTCATTGATTGTGTTGCATGTTGATGTTGTTAGTGTGTGTAAGAACCCTCTATGGTACTGTCACAATAGCAAACTCAATTAATGATATATTTCTCTTCCCTCTCCTGAAACACATGAAAACACCAAGAAACAAAGTGTCATGAAGCCATAGGAGGAAGGAAACAGGTTGGAGAGATGGCTCAGCGGATAAGAGCACTGACTGCTCTTCCGGAGGTCCTGAGTTCAATTCCCAGCAACCACATGGTGGCTCACAACCATCTGTAATGGGATTGGATGCCTTCTTCTGGTGTGTCTGAAGAGAGTGACAGTGTACTCACATACATAAAAGCAATAAATAAATCTTTAAAAAAAAAAAAGGAGGAAGGAAACATACAAAACAATGAAAATGGTTACTATGGTTCCAAGTATAGGAAGCTGATGAGCCAGCTTGCTGACTCACCAGCAGCAAAGGGCAAAGCTAGAACTTCTCTACCCACAGAGAACACTGGTAAAAGTCAGGCTGACAGTCCCTGAGGCCCAGGACATGAGATCGATGTGTCTGCTCAAGCCAGGGCTTGGTTGGAACTCCCTTTTCCACCGTAGAAGTAATAACTGTACCCTGCCATCTATTAGAAACTGACCTCAGGGTGGCATCTCAGGGTTCCTGATAGAACACACCTCAGCAAAAAGCAACTTAGGGGGAAAAGGTTTATTTCAGTTCACGGTTCTGGGTAACAGCTAACTGTAGCAGGATGTCATGGTGGCAGAACCTCTTCACATCCACAGTGAAGAGCAGAGAGAAACAAATGTGTGCATGCTTACTACTCCGCTCATCTTTTCACTCTTATGCAGTCCAGGAACCAAATCTAGTGAATGATGTTGCCCAAAGTAGGCTGGGCCTGTCCACATCAGTCATCAGAATAAAGACAATCCCATACAGACATGCACACACAGACTAACGCAATCTAGGCAATCTAGAGGCTCCTTTATTGGGATTCTCTTTCAGAGTGGTTCTAGAGCATGCAAATTGGCAATTGAAACGAAACATTACCAGAAGCTAGGCTCAGCGCATGTTGGGGGACATCATATACCAGAGGTATTGGCAGTAACATACAGACTGACTATGGGAATTCTGAGTGTGGGGCATTGGGTGGGCTTGCCCCTCCAGTGCTAATGATCAGGGTCAGCCAGGCAGCTGCTTCTACAGAGAGGCTGAATAAGACACACACACACACACACACACACACACACACACACACACACATCCTAATATTTGAAGACTCCTTTGAACCTTAGGCTATTAGGCCATGCATGCTCAGGCATTCAGAACTTCTCATAGTTAAAAATTACCTATGTTTCAACTTGTCGGCATTCAACAAAAACCGAGAACTCTATCCTTCCTTGTGGTGAGCAGTAACTAAACTCTTGGCTCCTCTCTCTTTTCTCTCTGTCTTTCTGTCTGTCTCTGTCTCTGTCTCTGTCTCTGTCTCTGTGTCTCTGTCTCTCTGTTTCTCTGTCTCTCCAGCTGAGCTAGCTGATGAGAATCTGCTCTGTTCACACCTAGTTCTGAGGGGCAGCCAGGGATGAGACTGAATTTATTTACAGAACACAGAGACTTGCTTTTCTGGTGCATTCCTCTGTGGAACAAAACACTTGGTGTTCTTCTCATGTTTGCCCAGTACTGTGAACATTTTGAGTGTATAAGGCTGGAGCATCTATTAAAATTTTGACTCCCTGCTTGGTAAAGAATGGGACTTGTTTTCAAGCCAGAAGGTGAAGGAAGGAGAAATGAGCCAGCAATTTCAAATGTCATCTATTCTCTGGTCTTCAGATATCTAAGGCCCTTAGTAGTGCCTTCACGAAGCACTCACTCATTCACTCACTCACTCATTCAATTCAATTCATTCATTCATTCATTCATTCATTCATTCATTTAATTTTTTTCACTCAGGATTATAGAGCCCTGGGGGAAGGCTGGTCTGACAGGTGTTGATCACTGGTTTCTTTGGCAGCCATAAGGTTTTGGTAGCTTTGATTCTTCCATTACTTTTCTTCATCTTCTAAATAGAAATGAACATCTAGGGTTTAACAGAAGTCTGTAGAAACCCCAATATAGAAGAATACAGAGAACTAATACAAAACTTAAAAATAGGAAAGGTTAGGGTGTGTGTAGGGCCAAGTGCAAAATGTAGTTCTTCCTGAGGATATCCATAAAAAGTATTCCAGATGCAAAATTGAAGCAGGCTACTGATTTTCAAAGAGCTGGGGGAGGAGCTAAGAGGGGAGAGGAAAGAGAGGGAAAGAGACTTGGTGGATAGAGGATGTCTAAGAAATTTTAAAACATGCCTACAAAATTCAATTTTATAGTTTTTTTCAATTATGTTTTTTTCCTTCCACTATTCAGTAATGGAAGAAATTCACTTTAAATAAAACAAAAATAAGAGAGGAAAATGATTTAAGAGCCAACATCTGATTTAAAAAAAAAAAGCTAGAAAGACAAAATAGAGAGAAGCAAGGTTATTACCGAGGAAATAACCCAAGACAACATCTCTGAACTGAGCACCATGGGCATTTAGACCCAAATAACCCAAAGATCAGAAACTCGGGTCTCAGAAGGCTCCTCAAAAGACATATTAACGATTCCAAATTCATAGAAAGTTATAAAAAAGAAACCACTGGAAGGAACATTCCATTTCTCTGTGACTTTATATGAGCTTGGGGAGAAAATCATGCATCTGAATGGATGCTGGTTATTAATGGATATTGGTTAGTTTGAGATTTGGAGATAGAGTTCCTGAAACGCAAGAATATTTGTAAGTTGCTTATTTTCTGATAATGTAAAACCAAATACCTACTCTACTCCTAGACAGACAAACTATCTCCAGCATGACGTTAATGTAGAAATAAGTCTGTTAGAATTCACAAAAGAACAGCTCTTTGTGGGCATTGCCATTTCTTTAGCAGGGTGTGGTTAAAAACAAACATACAAACAAACAAACAGGTAAAATAAGCAAACAGAATTTATCTCAAAGGTGACAATTCCCTAGATACAAAAATCACAAAATTAGAAACTCATTGAAAACATTATGAGTTTTACTATGCTTGACATTTTTTTAAAACTCGAGTATTACTTTTTAACATGATAATGTTTTGTGATGGTAAAATGTTGGACAGGCCTAATGTAGAGCCTAGATCAGGGGCTGGCAAACTACCCACAGGTTGTTTTGGAAATAAGGTTTTATTGGAACACAACCGGGATCATTTGTTTCTGTATTGTCAGTGGCTACTTTGCTATATAGCTTTACAGCTAAATCATCCAGAGAGATATTATAGGGTCCACAGTCTAAAATGTTGATTATCTGAATCTTTATAGAAAGTGTTGACTATCTTCTATATTAATCACAAGATCCCTCCATTGGCCAATACCATGAATATAAAAAATTTCCCAACAAAGAACATTACTGTGACCTTTCCGAACATCAGGAATAAAGAGAGAATTATGAGAGAAGAGAAGGTAACACACACACACACAATAAAGATCAGAAGTCAAAAGGGGGTTGACAGTCTCAAAAGCAATGGTGGAGACTGTGATCAAAGTAGAAAGCAAAGCCTTCAAGATTCCACGCAGAACTTAAATTTCCACCTGGGATTTAGGTGGAGCATGAGAGGAGAATGAATGTGTTCTCAGAAGTTTGTAGTTAGTCTTTGACAGAGGGTGTGTGTTGGCATAATAAGGGAGTAAACTGAAGAAGTCATGGAGGCCTGTGCGCACGAGAGAGGGGAGAGCCTTCAGGGTTGTCTTGCTGCAGGTCCAGAGAACAGTGGGCTGAAGCAGGGCAAGGGAGCAGGAATGGGAAGTAGCAGAGACACAGTACATGGAATTGACGCTTGTCTATGCTGGACTGAGTGGAGGATGCCACCAACTGTGAGTGTTTGGGAGACTTGACACAGGTTCTACAGTGAGCCAAGCAGATCACCAAAATTGTCATTATTTTTGCAAAAGCTACTATGAGAAAAACATAGTTGAAGTACTGATTAAACCCTGAGTAATATTTGCATATTCTTCCAGTGGCCACAGTGTACCCCTCATGCAGGGCCATCTGGAAGGTTCCTCCTTTGCGTCTTTTCCTGAGCCCTGGGGACATAGAAACTTGAGCCACCGGTTTCTGGTGATTCTGCAATTCTAATATCTTCTGATATCTTATATAAACTCTCGCTACAGAATCAGTTGGCATGGGTTTATGAATGCTGATACAGAAGTCAATTAATAATGTCTAAATTGGATGGTTTGAGAAATAGCAATATAAGTATCATGCAGAAATATGGATGTACAGGCCAGGAAAGAAGGAATTCAGCAATGATACAAATTTAAGATGTGCCTCTGAGGAGAAGTAGTAGGGTAGAGATGGCGAGGAGGTGACAGAGATGTATTAGGAAATATTGTTTTGTTTTAAGTATTTCACAATATTATTTTACTTTATATTATGTGGTACATATTAGATATATTTTCAATTTCCAGTCTAGCTCCAACCCAACTGACTCTCCTGTTCCCACAGAGAAAGACTATGAACATGACAGAGACTTAGGTGAGTGTAGGTTCTTCCTTCACTGGGGGAAGAGGGAAACTAGACTGCTCACACTTCTGTCTGAGAACAAAGGGCTCAGAAGAATCTTGACTCTTAGAGGAGGATGGGATAGCCCAGTGAATAGGCCCTTTGCATCATCTGCTTTTGTCTTAAAGGGAAAAGTTTCTGTTCTGCTGCCCAAAAGGTTGTGAGTATAGTAGACACACCCAAAGCATGTCCCACCTCAAGAAGAACAGAAATGGCTGCCTCCTTGTCGTGTCCTTCCTCAGAATAGACTGTGGTGGGGCTACATCCTTGACCACCATGGTTACAGATATCGATGAGGTCACTGGACAGAATTAAATCATCACTTCAAAGTCCAGAGACATCCTCTAGAAATAAGCCTCTCCTCAGATTCTCTCTGCAGTCTAGAACTTGTTTCATCTCTCAGACTCTGCTTCTCCCTTGTGCAGACCACATTGATCTGCAGACTTTCAAACAAATGCACCTGAATTTATCTTTCCACCTCTTACCTTTCTTTTTTCTCTTGCTTTAGACCCTTGGCATTTTTCTATTGTCAAATGTTAAAACAGATTCTAGGCAATTCCAAATTGAGGCTGCTGTGATAGGTCTATTTCTAGGCAACCATTAATAACTCCCAAGGATGATGACATTATAATAAACTCAACATCTTTGTTTTAATACGGTGCAGTGTGTGTGTTGGGGATGGAAAGATGAATGTGCACATAACGGTTGTTCCATAATTGTCTCCCTTTAATACCACCCCTACATCACTTATCAACTCTTCTTTGTCAACAGTGAAGAACTGTACTAACATAGTGGGCAAAGTTCTCATGAGCAAGACTGGCCTGCCCTGGACCATGTGTAGAAATGTAGCATATCCTTTGTACGGAGAAAGAGGCAGAGAAAACACAACTTTCAGAAAAGTGTTGTGGACAGGGAATGAACTAGAGTACTCTTCTCATGCAGATATTGGAGGTAGACTGAAAAAAGGTTCTTAGGTTTAGGGTTTCCCCTGAGACCTGTCAAGGGGTCCTCTGTAGCTCTGAATGGAATTTTATATTTTCAAGACTTCTGTCTATTCTCGGTGTAACCAAAGACTTGGGCAAATGAGAAGAGGGAGATGGTTGTTTTGATTAAGAGACAAGTTAATGGCATTTTTGGTTTGGGATGGTTTGAAAGAGAGAGAGGATAGCAAACAGACTGTCTGTTATGCTTCTGTCATCTCCAGTCTATCAGAATTGAAATCAAGACCGGAAATGATCAGGACTCCAAGAGATAAGAGAGTGAAGAACCACCCTCAAAACTGGAGAGCAGGACAGTGGTGGCTAGAACAGAGTTGTTGGGGATAGCATCTCCATAGCAGGAGAGCCAGAGGCTCAGTACTGGAGGAGACTATCCCTTGAACAATGTTCAGGTCCTTTCTGACACTGAAAAAGGTTGGGTACTTCACACACTAACCTTGTGTTAGAGGTGCTCAGTGGTTAACAGTGAAAGGGGTGAGGGGCCATGCTTGGTAATGAGAATGGAGAGAAGAAAAGTCACCAGATGGTGACCAGTCACTGGAGCCAAAAGTGAGCCAAGGGCTGTTGCTGTGTTTGGAAGCAGCCTTTTGAGTGCTCAGAAACACTGGACCCTCCTGCTGCTTTTTGTTGACTTAGCAAGTGTTTATGGTGTGCCTTCTATGTGCCTGGCAGTGTCTGGGCCCTGGAGATGCTGTGGGAAGCCAGAATGGGCACTCCCAACTATGAAGGATTGCTGGGGTAACATCATTAAGATGCAAGGCAGATATTTGCCTTCCATCTATTTTTGCCTAACAAGACAGAGCTTTTTCACAGATGAAACTTCTTCTATTCTCCCTCTTCCTCTTAAAGAGGAACCAACCCTTCCTTGTAACCCTTCCTAGGTCCAGCACCAGAGGAGTCATTCCTGCGGTTCCTGCCTTTGGTTTGGAACTGCTTTTATTCTATTTTATTGCTTCTCTTTAAAATTTGTTGTTATGCTTTATAAGCCAGATTCTTTTATTTTAATTTAATTTTATTTACTGTTGGTGTGTGAATGAGCCCTGTTTCGCTTGTGGAGGTCAGAGAACAACTTTTGGGAGTATCTGCTCTCCTGACACGACAGGGGATTGAACTGAGGTCTTCAGGCTCATGTGGTAAGACTTCATGCTGAAGCTGTATTGCTGAATTACTGCCTTGAGTGTGCATCGGGTATGTTAATAAACTTGCTTGCTTTTCTGTTTAATCTCCTTTGTTGCAGGAGTCTGCCCTAACTAGAAACTTGGGAGGTCCGAAAAAGAAAACAAACAACAACAAAATGGTTTTTTCATCTCATAGATGTTTACATTCCTTCTAGGCTCCACCCTACGGTGACTCATTACGAAAGGGGCTGCTTGGCCCCTCCTCCCCTCCCTGACCCCTTCCTCTCTCTCTCTCTCCCCTCTCCCCTCCCCCTCTCCCTCCACTTGTTCCTGGTCTGTCTCTTCCTCTCCCTCTCCTTCCCTCTCTCCCTCTCTCCCCCTTCTCCTCCTCCTCTCTCTCCCTCTTTCTCTGTCTCTACTCCCTTTTCCACTACCTTTCCCATGTGTGGGACTGTGTAAGGGTATCCTGGATCATGGTGGAGCAGGTGTCTAGAACCCTGAGACTGTGTAGATTCTGGGCGAGATTCTACATGAGAACCGGCAGGAGTTCGACGCCCCCTAGAACCCAGGATCCTGAAAAAGTGGTCACGGTCTCCATAGAATTACTACATAGGCCAGGCTATAGGCCTCAGGCCCTAGGGATTTACATACTAATGAAGGCCAGAGGGCAGAGCAAATTAAACATGCCTCCCCCAGATCCTCCCCCAATCCTCCCCCTTTCTCCCTCCCTACATAACTCGGGACTGCCCTGAGTTTTTGGGGGTACGCCTAGATCCATCTATTATCCACCATGACAATAAACCTTTTTGGAACCAAGGACTTCCTCGTGTTACTGGGGCCTAAGGCCCCAAGGTCCTAAGGCCGCTGGAACCATAGGGTTTTCTCCCAAATGTGGGACCCGCCATGGCGGTGGAAGCCCCTCTGGGGCCACCGCGCTGCTGTGGCGGCTTCTTAAATTTCCCCCACACCCATGCCCTAAATAAACTGTTCTACACTGTACCCCATTGTATGGCTGGTACCTCAGGAGGGAGGGATGCCTCAACATGGGCCCACCAAGACACATCTCCCATCTTAACATGCTGGATTCTATAAAACATATCTTGGTATTTTTATAAAATACAACAATAGAAGAGTGAACCAAAATCATAGCACTTGTTTTTCTTTTCTCAAGTTGGTGTGTCTGTCACTTGTCATGCTAAGCTCTTTTTAAAAGATCCCCCTTGAGGTGGCTTCGCAGTTAGGTGTGCATACATGCGTTGCTCCCCCATAGGATCCTCTGGTTCTCAGGACTCACAGCAGGTCAAAACAGCTTGTAACTCCAGTTTCGAGGACTCAACTTCCTCTTCTGGCTTCTGCAGGCCCTGTACACACACAAGCACAATTATCCACACATATAGAATACTTTAAAACACTTAAAATAATATCTTTTTTCCTTCCCCAGAGGATTCCCTTTCTTCTCATAAATTCCTTGGTCTTCAGATTACCAGTCTTCAAAGGTGAGGTAATCAAGACGTCCTTTTTTTTTTTTTTTTTTTTTTTTTGGGTGACACATGCCAAGCATCTTTTCGAGTGCCTCATGTAACCTAAATTAATATGGTAATGTAACTGAAGACAAATATTTCTCATTAACCTCCAAAAATTCTTAGTTGGAATAGATCCTGTGACAAAAGACAGATTTACAAGAGAAAAGAAAAGGAAAAGTTTTGCTATATGTGTTTTTATGTATGCATGGGAAGAACCCAGGGAATGCGCAGTTCCCAGAACAGTAGAGGCTTTCAGTTTTAGCTAGTATGGTGTCTTCAAAAAGAACAACAATTTCTAAGGAAGCAATAAGACTAAAGGACTGTGACTGTAGCTTGTGGGGAAGCAAATGAAAGTCAGATGAAGAGCAGGCAGTAAAGTATACTCGTGTAGATTCCCTTGTGCCAGCTCTGGGCCTGTAAGAGTCTGAAGTTGCCTTTGTTCTCCTTGGTGAAAAGCGGGTCAGGATAGCTCCTGTCTTTGTGCGTCTGTGTTCTTCTAATAGGAAAATGGAGAGGAGGGAGCTTTCTGTATCTACATTTTCTTGTGTTCAGCTCTTCTGCTCCTTCACAGAAACATTTCTCTTCAAACTCTAAGGCTCTGTCCTGGCCCATTTTGCAACCAAGTAGCTAAAAGAATCTTAAAATCTCAACTAACTTGTTTTCTAATTTCAGCACTTTTTATTTGGCTTACAGAGGGTAATTTCAGAACCCACTGCTTTGGGCTTAAGGGCTCTTTTAGGATTCTCTAGAGGAACCGAACTCATATAGTGAGTATTTATTAAGAGGGGATATGTTAGATTGACTTATGGATACAGGTTGGGTCGTCCACCAATAGCTATGGTTCTCAGTAGAGAGGTTAAGAACCTGATAGGTGCTCAGTCCATAGGGCTGGACACCTCAGTCATCCTCACCTGGAGCTGGAGGTCTAGAGGATTCCTGCAGAGTCAGTAGTCTTTAGTTCATATTGAGAGGTCAAAGAAATTGTGTTCAGATGTCAATGAAAGATAACAGCAGCATCAGCAGTGGTAACAACACAGTAGGTGCACTCAACAGCAAGGGACCAAGACAAGCAGGTAAAGAGTGAGTTGTTGCCTCAGTCTTTCTTACATTTGAGCTGCAGACAGAAGGCACCATATATCTTGGGGGAAATGTTTGACTTCAGTCAGCCCTTCTAGGAAATACCTTCACAGAACCACATGAGTTGAAGCCAGACCTGATCAAGCTGACAACCAAGATAAAGAATTATGATTGTAACACTATTATTTTTAAAATCCTTTCTCCCAGGGTAGGCGTTGGTTTTGTTGTTGTTTAATTTTGTTTGTTTTTGGCTTTTAGATAAAATATGTATGCCTAGGTTTAGATGGCTTCTTGCTAAAATATTCTATCTCAAGTATGTTGATATGCCCTTTCAAACATGGACCTCTAGTTTATTCAACTCTCTTGAAAGTTCTTTCTGGGCCGATACTAACTTTTAACATGACAATAAACAAGAGAGTACATCTCCAGATACTGACAGTGGAATTCCATTTCCCACAGAGTCTCCCGAAGATTAGATGGGGGTGATGTGGGATATGACATGCTTTAATAACCTCACAAAAAATGTCCCAGTGCTTATTAGGGTATAACTTGGGCCATCTCCAGGGACAATTACAAAGAAATCCCTGGGAGAAAGAAAAAAATGCTAATTTCTTATTCCAATTACCAGTATGCTCTTTAATTCAAATGAAATGCCCCCAGTGTGCTGGATGTTTTATGAGACTCATCAGAAGGCATGCCCCAACCCTTAAGGGACTTCCTCCAAGAAAAGAAATATGACACATGCTGTGGCCATGGAGGGCCAGGCAGATAACACAAAGGGAAGGGAGGTACTTGAACTCTTTTTTCCTTTAGCAGAGACTCAAAAGACTGACCCCTGATTAACCTTCCTTCTCTTTATGAGTTACTTGCTGTGAACAGAGAAACAGAACAAAGTAAGAGTGTTTCTGTCCTTTTAGGCTACACAAGCTTACCCAGAAATCAAATCAATTTTTAGAGTTTACAAGGTGAATAAAAGTCATGTAGGGTCAAGATTTTGTTGTAGCCAATTTCTTCTTCTACTCAAGTATCTCACAAAGTTATAAAGAAAGCCAAGTCCCTTCTTGTAACTGCCCTGTGCACTCTCAGCTACGAGGAGGGGAGTGATGAACAGGAAAATAACTGCTCAGTCCCTGCTCAGTCAGAGGCTTCTACAATGAGTTATTTCACATGCTGGGACTTTTTTGTGGTGGTGACTTCAACTCTCGCAGAGGTACCAGTACACCCCGCAAATACGACGCTTCAGTATAATGAGTGATTAAAGTGAGGAACTTGAGAAGTAGTGAGGTAGAGAATGTAGAAGGTATCCATACATCCCCGACAGGAACCATGAACACTACTTGGAGGCGTTCTCTCCATACCGAGCAAAAATAACCTATCTCTCCAAAGACAGACAGATGCCAAGAAGAATCTGGAAAGACAGGCCTTTCTATGCTTCCTGAAGCTGCTACCCTCTGCTCATATTCCCTTGTCCAATCTCATTTTTCTATGACTTCTACCATCTGTCAAACCCAGGGTGAGCACACTCAAGTTTAAATCTGTCTGCACACATTTCTCTGGTAATCTATCTCTTGTTTCCAGCTAAGTGTCTAAAAAAGTGAGAGAAAAAGATGTGCATTTTTTTCCTTCCCCATGGTTTCTGCTGACCATGAAGAGACTGTAAAAGTCTGGAGGCTGTGTTGACTCCAAAAACTGTAGACAAGTCAGAGACAGTTGACAAACAGCAAGTTCTTTTTTTTTTTTAAGATTTATTTATTTTATATATGTAAGTACACTGTCACTGTCTTCAGACACAGATCCCATTACAGATGGTTGTGAGCCACCATGTGGTTGCTGAGAATTGAACTCAGGACCTCTGGAAGAACAGTCAGTGCTCTTAACCACTGAGCCATCTCTCTGGACCAAACAGTGAGTTCTTATCTTGTCACTTCCCCAGATCTCTTAGTATCTAAGGATAAGAGGACAAGATGAATCTTCCCACTTCCCTCTTTTTCACATTGAGATTTTTAGAAGAAAAACATTTTTTTCTTTGCATCATGACTCTTAAAAAGCTGGGTTTTGTTGCTCACTAGTTGTTGAAGAAAAAGGTTGATTGCCCTGTCCCCTGGCTCCCCACCAGTATATCAAATATAGCCATACTGACTGTGTGCATCAGTTAATATTTTATATTTTTAATCAGGCTGCAGGTAGAGAAACCCCTATTAAAAGGAAACATTTTTAACAGGATAAAATAGGACTTTCAAACAAACATAAAATGAGCATATGCCAAAAGTTTTATTTAACTTATTAATTGAAGAGGGAACCAGTGAGATATTATAATCAATTCAAAGGACAATCCGGAGAGCAGAGGCACATATAGGTAATTAGGAGTATGAAAATGAATTTGCTTAGTAGAGCAGAGCTGTGGGGGCTCCATCGCACCTCTGCCAGACAGAATCCATTTGCATGTTTATGGACAAGAGTGGATTTGCATTACTAGAGGTTACATATCATTTACAGAACCATAAAATTGCTTCATACTGAAAAGCGTAGGAGCAGCATAAGGTCAAAGAACATGAAAGAATATTCTTGACAGTATCTGCTTTTCCATGGAAGGTAAGTGGTCATTTTAGTTTTGAAAACCATTTCACTTTAATCTACAGTAATTTAAACCAATCATTTATTTCTCTCATCTATAAAGAATTCTAAAGACAGGTAGGATGACACTGACTCATATATTAAGATTTATCTCTCTATTGACCTATTTATTTATTATCTATCTATCTATCTATCTATCTATCTATCTATCTATCTAATCTTATATATCATCTCTCTAATCTTATCTATCTATCTATCTATCTATCTATCTATCTATCTATCTATCTATCATCTATCTGCCCACCTACCTATTATCTTTCTCCTAGCTTCCTTATACACAGCTTCTCTATGACTCCTCAAAGACAAGGTTTAGAGATGTTTCTGGACCACTGAGTATTTGCAGGTACCTTGAGGGAAGGATGCCTGGAGAGGGTATGAAAGTTATACCCCACTTTGTGTGTATGTCTTACAGTGTATGTCACTCTATTAAGCTGTTCTTCCATATCCTTTGTGATATCTTTTGTAATAAACAGGAAAATGCAAGTAGAGTTTTCTGAGTACTTTGAGCTGCTCTAGCATTTGACTCATAGAGTGAAAGAAAGACAACCAGTCATGTGACCAGTATTGGTCAGAACTAGAGATTGTGATTCGCATCTGAAGTAGGAGAAATTTTCTGGGATTGAGTCCTTAGCCTGTAGGATCTGATACTACTCACAGGTAGACAATGTCAGAGCTGGATGAAATTGTAGTGTTTCTCTACCTAGCTCCATCTGTTTACCACATGAAAGCCAATACTCAAGAGTCAAGAATTGGGTAAAAAAGTAGAATTTATTCAAGAGCTGGCATCCTGAAAAGATGAGTACCGACTTAGAGATCCAAGTATAAAAGGTTTTTATGAGGAAAGAAAAGAGGGGTAGGAATAGTGGGACAATAGACAAGAAGGCTACACATTGAGTAAGGTCCTCCTTATCCAAGGTGTGTGTCTTTGTCTCTTTGGTCAGAATATTGTTATTGACATGAACCTTCTGGGACTAACCCAAGCAATTCTTTCAAGACAAATATGTTATTTATTAATATGAAATTTAGCATCATCTTTACATATTACACACTTGAAGAGTACCAGATAGTCTAGGTTCTATAATCCTAAAGAAAATGATTTATGCCGTTCCACATCCTTTTATTTGGGTGCAAATTTTCTTCAGAACTCCAGGCAAACAGACTGGGACTAACTGCAAAGGCAGTTCACAAAGGAGGAGCCAGTGTTATCGGGGTAGGCAGCTACTGTCCACAGGGATCCTGGAATAGGAAGTAGGGAAATCCACATAGGAGAGGAAGGAGAGAACTGATCCCAAAGAAGGTAGCACATGGCACCTCTCCTCTGCAATAGTAAATAAAACAAAGGTTGGCATGTCCTTGTGTGACATGCACTTCCAGTAATAGTAAATATAATAAGGTTTATTTTGGCAATGTGTGTGTGTGTGTGTGTGTGTGTGTACATGTATTTCCCTTCCCTCAGCTACAAAAATAGCAAATAAAATAAAATACAATACAATAAAATAAAGGTTTGTTATTGTTGCTGTTGTTGTTTTGGGGAAAACCTTCCCAGGAATCATGAATCATGTGCTACCTCTAGCTGCAAGAAAGATCGGGAATGTTATGGATGCTTGTCTTCTGTAGTAGCAGAAAAGGAGGTGAAGTGGGGGCTCTATGGAGTCCAGGCGTGTTAGGCAGCCCAGCCCATCTATAGCTACCAGAGTATAGCTAATCCTTTAAGACAGGGGACTTTAAAAGAGTTTCTTTGTAATCTAGATAGACTTTTACTACTTGGAAGACACTTAGATTAGGTATACATGTGTAGCTAATTACATGCATAATGTTTAGGCTTCAAAAGGCTAAATTTAAAAATAAATTCAATTGCTACTGGAGAAATTGGGAGCCAAAGCTCCGGGTTCTGAAATTTGCTTAGGCGTGCAGTGCAGGGTTGTTTGGCAAGAAAGGTTCAGGAAGTTGGGTTGACAAGTGGAATGCCTTCCTTCTTTCTTTCTTTTCCCTTTGTGGGAGCAGAGGAGTGAAAATTGAACATGAAAACATGACAGCTAGCAGCATTAGTGAATGTAGGGGGTATTTTACCCCAATGGAGTATCTCAAGTGTTTGATCCAGGAGAGTTATTCTCTTGTGCTTTTTTCTCTTAGATTTTCCATTCCTTTTGATAGAGAATCAGGCTCAGACATGTGAGCTGTGTTCCTAGGTGGGATGTAGAGAAGCCTTCCCTGCCATCTGGAGTAGTTCCCTCCTCCCCTCCATCTGGAAACAGAAGGATTCAATCTCACCTATATGCACTGCTGCTGCTGCTGCTGCTGCTGCTGCTGCTGCAACCTTCTGTTTTTAAATCTATTTCCTACAGTCCCTCATCTCTGCTCTCTATTAGTGTGTCAGAGTTCAAACAACTACTCCCTCATAACAGCTTTCAGTAAGGGCTAGTAGACTGCTCAGGACAGTGTCTCAAATGAACACTTGTGAAGGTATTATGATTATGATTCATTGAGTGTTTCTATAAGACTGTCTAGAAGCACATACACAAACCAACCAACCAAACAAACAACCAAACAAAAGCCAATGAAATCCATTATATGTTGGTCAACTACTCAGGAACATGAGGTCTGCTTTGGAGTGGTTGATACACTCAGTAGCACTTTATTGGAGAAAACTACGCCAGGAATCCTAACCTCCCATGGTTGAAAATAATTTCTTAGCACTTCCCTGAGCACAGATAGATGGACTGGTACAAGGCAAAAAACACAGTGCTCTCTCAAAAAGGATAAGAGAGAGCTTATTCTGGGGCCAAATATTAGGTACTGTGGTCTGGGGACACAGTTTCAGGGTTCCCCAAATACTATTTTCCAAGGTGGTAACAGTTTCATTTTGGAGAAACAGAACAAAGAAAACCATTCATTAAAGTTCTTTAAAATTCTATCAGTGGGGCCTGTGGAGATAACTCAGTTGGTAAAGTGCTCATATTCTGAGAGTGAGGACCTGAGCTTGGTCCCTAGAACCCAGGTGAAAAGGTTGAGCATAACAGTGTTTACTCTAATCCCAGACCTGGAAAGGTGGAGACAGGCACATCTCTGGGACTGCTGGTCAACCCTGGGGAGTTGTAGGACAATAAGAGACTCCATCTTAGTTAAAAGATGGATAGTACTAGAAGATTATATTTGGCCTCTATGTATACACAAACACAAATGCTTACAGACTTGCGTGCAAACACACGCATGTATACATACACACACAAAATAAACTTTAAAATACTTTGATGAAAACGTGAAGGTATTAGGTTACATTGAGGAAATCTTTTGCAGCCTGCAGATGCTATCTGATGACATTCTTAGCTTTCAGGTAGCTGCAAGCTAGTTATCTATTTGTTTATTACAAAAAAAGATTCAAAGATTACAAAAAGATTTCACCTTGATTTCACAAAGATAGGAGGTCAAACAAATGCCTATTATGAAGAGAAAAGATAACCCAAGATAATTTGACTCCCAACCTGAGACATTTCAGCTCTCCAAAAGAATCACAGAAATTTTATCCAGCCAATCAACCCCACAGAGGATTTAGCACAAATGTAGATTTTTTTTTTTTTAAATGGGATTTCAACTCCCAGTGACTATCCTTGCAGTCTGGACATCATCCTTGTCTGGTGTGACCCGTGTGTTACAGGAGAGATCTGAGTCTGGAGGGAAGTCTCTAGTCTTTCCTAGGTTCTCCTGCCTCTTGTTTTTCAATTGTATTTATATTTTAATTATAGTATTTATCCCTTCCCTTTTGTCTCTCTAGACCTTCCCATAAGCCCCTTCCAACTGTCCTTCAAACTCATGGCCTCTTTTTGTTACTAACTTTATTGCATGGATATATGTGTTTGTATATTCATATGCATTACTAAATGTAACTAGTTCAGTCATATAATGTTACTTATGAGTATGTTTTCAGGGCTGATCATTTGGCACGGGACAGTGTGTATTCTTCCCTGGAAAATACTGTTTCTTCTACTCCCAGCTTTCCAGTGTCCAGGCAGACATGGTGCTAGAGAAGGACCTGGGAGTTCTGTATCTTGATCCACAGAAGGCAGAAGACTGTGTACCACATTAGGCATAACTTGAGCATAGGAGACCTCAAAGCCCGCCCCCACAGTGACACATTTCTTCCAACAAGGCTACACCTTCTCCAACAAAGTCACATCTCCTAATAGTGTCACTTCCTATGGGCCAAGCATTCAAACACTGGAGTCTATAGGGGCTATACCTATTCAAACCACCACAGGTGGGTTGTTTTCCGTAATGGGGCCTTTTGCTTCTGAAGGTAGAGCACAATAGTGAGGCTGGGCCCAAGCAATTGCTCAAATGTACCCTTGTGAGACCCATGGTCCCCTTAGGCCCCAACAAGATATTAGCAAGGCTGAACCAACCACCTTCAACCTCTGCCTCTGCCCACCATCACTCCCTCATCAGGACCCACCACCCTTTTACCCCAGTGAAGTATCACTTCATCTAACCATCTGCTCCCTAAAACCATTCCACCTCCTGCACTGCCCACTTCATCACCCGAGTCAGGACCCCTGCAGTTACTAGAAGCTGCTTTCCAGGCTCTTAACTCCTCCCACCCAGACTTAACACAGGATTGTTGGTTATGCTCAGCCCTTCTACTATGAAGGAATAGCGAACCCTGGAGACTATTCACAGACTCCAGATGGTACTCAATATAGATGGCAGCAGTAACCAGATAGAGACAAGCTGACCCAACAATCAATAACAGGACAGGGATTCTGCATTGGAAATAAGGTACCCTCAGCCTATTCTCACCTCTGCAACCCCTACCGTTGTAGGATACATGCTGTCCTCAGAGAATGCTTGGTGGACTTGTACCTCAGGGCTTACTCCATGCATTTATGGCCTAGTTGTAAATATGACTGAAGGTTTTTGTGTTCTAGAACAACTTGTACCCTGAATGACTTATTACTCTGGAGAGGATGTCACCAACCAGCTAGTACCTCCAAACAATTGAATAAAAAAAGATGGCCATTTCCACTGTAGTCCTAGATTTTCTCCTTAGCATAGGGCTGACCAGAGCTGCTGCTACTGTAGGTATCTCAGCCCTAATACTCCAAAATAAAAATTACAAGGCCCTACAAATGGTGATAGGTGCAGATATACAAGGGGATGGAAAAGTCCATCACAGCCTGCAGGATTCCCTATCCTCCCTGGCAGAAGTAGTCTTACGGAACAGAAGAGACCTAGACTTACTGTTCCTCCAGCAGGGAGGACTCTGTGCAGCCTTAGGTGAGGAATGTTGTTTGTGTATTGACCACTCAAGGGTGGTCAAAGAATTCATGGCCTTAGTCAGAAAGAGACTACAAGACAGAAGAATAGAAAGAGAACGGTCTCAGGATTGATATGATTCCTCCTTAGCTGGTCTCCTTGGCTGACCACACTTGTCTCTGCTCTTACTGGCCCTCTTATATTACAGATGTGAGCCTTGACTTGAGGTCAATGCTTTAATTAAGTTTGTTAAAGAATGGATTTCCACTGTTCAGTTGATGCTTCTCAAACAATACCAGCCCATAGAAACATCTCAAGGATTTGAGATGCTCCATTACTGAAAGGGGGGAATGAGAAAGGCTGACTGCATGACAGAAATTGTCCTGTCATCAGAAGCTGCCTAGCCACCTGGCCTGAAACAAGGATAATGTGTTAGCGACAGTTTCCAGATCTCCCAGCAAGAGTTTCTCCTAGCAAGAGACCCAGTAATGATTCAGGAATGTCCCTAGAGGTAGAGCAGGATAAAGGTCACCTCCCCATGAATCTTCTAATGTGCCTTAAACTCAGACCTTCGAGCTCACTCCGAGCTCCATCTTGAAATAAGAGACCCTCACATGCTGGATTTCTGCAGAATAAAACGCTCCTCGATTTTGCATACTACTTGAGTCTGGGGTATCATTCTTCAGAAAACAACAGATCCTTACACAAGGAGTGGTCAAACTTGGGTTTGAGTTTCAACAAAGGAAAATGAGGTTTGGGGCTCCTGGGGGAGAGGAGCCAAGTTGGGGAAGATAACCAGGAAGAGTACAGATAGCATGTTTTGTTTTTTACACTTAAGGCACTTTTTCGCATTAATAAGACTCTCCAAGGATTGAGAGGATTACCCTTAGGAAGAAAGATTTATTTTATAAATGTAAGTTTCCCTGAGGAGTTTTTCTGGTATTTGCCACTTCTCAAAATCATCAGCTTTAGTGGGCTTGTGCCCACTCTCCATTCCCCTTTTCTTGTCTGCAGTGAGAGTTGCTCTAGAGCCTCTCTTAAGGATAACAGGGGTCAGTCTGCTCACAAAACACAAACTCCCTGTTTCTGCAAATTCCTGCCATTTTAGAAGGAAAACTATGTAGCTCTCTTTCCTTCAAAATGTCCAAAGTCACAGCTGGCAGCAGAGCCTGCAGGGAGCAACTGCTTCAACTCATAGGCTGTGTGTGTGTTGATCAGCACCCTGGAGAGACCGGAAAAATAAACCTCAAGGCTTGTAACCCTCCACGTGGGATGCTGTTTCTGATTGTCCATTTATATTTTGACGAATAACAGAGACCAGCCGAACACTTGGCTCTCTGAAGAGAGTCAGTGCCAATGTAAAATTGATAGAGAAGGTGCTGGTTTTGTTAACTGAGTTTTAGAACAAAAGTCCTCACTCTGGGAGTCCCAACAGACTAAGCCTGACTCTCATCCCCACAGGCCAATTAACTAAGTTGTGAAGACTAGAGAAAGGAGATTTAATCAGTGTTGTTACAGGTCGATATCAGGGTCCAATGGGTACCTGTGGAGTGTTCCAGGTTCTTGAGTCTCACATGAGATTAGTGAAAGAAAGAAAAAAAAATCAGGACTTTTATATCCTAATGTTTTGGACATTTCTATCCCAAGTGCAGGTTTGTTTCAGCTCAGTTCCCTGTGCTTTCTGTGACTAGCTGACTTCTGCATGGGTGGGTTTCTAATCTCTCTGCAAGCTAGCTTTTTTCCTATGCTCATTTCAGCCTAATTGTTCTCCTTACTCTCCTTCCCTAAAAGACAACCATGGGAAGAGGAACTTCTCAAAGGGTTCCCAAGTCCCTCTGTTTAAGTAGAGGAGGAGCTGAGGTGGAGTCTGAGGTGTGTGCATATTAGGCAGTCTTGATTAAAGGGTGCTCTAGCTGATCGTTCTTTCAGTCCTGGGTCTGCAAGGTGATGTGAAGAAATTGTTATCATGGTCATAGTGCGAGAGGGAGAAATCTGTTTTATTGGGTGATTGCTTCCATTCTGGCAAGCAGCCTCATCATTATAGTTTATTGGCCTCATTTGGGGAAGTAGTCCGTTCTATGATGCTGCTCTTCCTGGAACCCAAAGTGACTGGAGGTTTAGAACAGTGAGCCTTATTTTTATATCTTCAGCCTGAAAGAGGGGAAGAGATGATTTAAGAATTACTGGTTTTGAAATGGAGACCCCCCCTTGAGTAATCAGCATAACCATATCGACAGCAGAGTCATGGTAAAGGCTATACAAAATGGAGGCAGAGATGCCAGGCTTTGCCCTCCATTTAATTACATTGTAGGCCCAAGTGAGGGGCCAGCACATTTCCACAAAAGCCATTTGTAAATTGTCTGTTAGGCCTAAAATAAAGTCTTCCACCACCACAGCCATTGTGAACAGTCTCAGCCAGAACAAATGGAAGACTAAGTGACTCCCTTAGGAAGTATAGGGAATCCCAAACCTCTTCTGAATGTAGACAGTGACTTGACCCCAAATGAAGAAATTTGCTTCTAGTCTCAGCCTTGGTTCTGAATACATTATGGGTTTGATTTTCTACTATCTCCCTTGAGCTCAACTTTTCATTTTCAATATTCAAGATTGTTCCTAGCTCCAGACAGATAATTATGTAGTGTCCTAAAAGTTTTTTTCTTCTCAGTGACTCAGTGACAACTGTTAACTTAAGTTCCCAGAAAGAAGCTGGGCTTACACTGAACATGATACAAATAGCTATTGAGAAAGTCAATGGTTGTAGAGAGTTGGAATGTTGTAGATCTAGAGTCAAATTATCTTAGATGTCATAGATTCCTAAATGAAGCTCACCTTTATGTGTGACCTAGCATCTTGGTGACTACTGGATAAATCCTTTGAAATATACAGACTTTATAGTTAAGAAGGTGATTAGGTAGCATCTGGGTCCTATAACAAAGATTTGTCTGCTTTGCTGTGACCTACCTAATGTATATTCTGATGTATTTGAGTTCTGATTTTTATTTTATTTGTCCTGTTATGGTAAAAACATCATGTAAGTGTTAGCACATTGGAATGCGGAATATGGGCCAATTTAATCGCTGTTTGGGGGCTGTATGTTTTACATTGACACCAATAGAACCCAAATGAAGCACAAGAATGGTCTTTGAAAACTTGTGCTCACAAGATCCGTTTAGCTGATCAGGCATTGAGCAGCAGTACTTGGGAGCTAGCCTCATCAAAGGTTCTTCTTATTAAGTCAGACTTGAACATCCTTTCTCACATGTCCTTGGAGTAATGGATTCAAAGAGCTTAAATAACTTCAGAAAGAAAAAAAAAGCTTCAAAGGATAAAAGACAGTGCTGGGGGTTTATCACCAGTCTTTTATCTACCACCTCAAATTAAAAGCCCGAAGCTTGACTCAACTAACCGACACGTGGCTGAAACAAAGATCACAGAGTGTCACAACGTAGGCCAATTGATGGAAAGGTCAAGATTATGGGCTTGTTAGAGAAAAGAATGGATGAAAATATGGTCTTTAAACTACAATGTAAGTGAAAGAGTTGGTCTTCTTTGACCCAAATAGTGTTTCAATTTCTGTCAAAGCTAGCAGTAGCAATATAACTACTGTGTAAGCTTTATTGCGTGCTGTCAGGTAAGTATAGCAACTTTCTGTATTTGACCTTCATGACATCTCTGTGGCGTGTCTCATGTTATTTACTCATGTTCTCAAGGTGAGTGTATTAGTGTCAGGATTTGTGTGCATAGAATCTGTAGGCATACAGTTATTGAAGTGTTGTGTTATTTCAGGGGTTTATTCTGTGTCTTATCCATCTCTGGAGATGGCACTTACCATGTTGAATTTTGCTTTGATGTCTGTAATACCTGTCAGTAGCTGCAGCCTCATGCAGAACTGCTTTTGCTATTGCTACTGTAGAGGACTACATTCTGTCACGCCAAATATGCCATATTAGCCTAAGGATTATTTTGAGTAAAGGCAATTGAGAAGCAACAGACACAAAAGTAGGCTTCTGCCCGATCCCATTTTTACCAGAAAAGCCTTCACTGGACACAACTCTTGACCTTCATCACGCTCAAGGGGCAGCTGAGGACTCTGGCAGCTCTTCATTAACTCATCTTCACAGTGTGCTGCCTGCTGAGAATCAAGTTCCCTTTTCCTTTGTCCTCTTACTTCTCAAGGAAACAATTCTAAAACACCTTCTTTAAGAGGTACCCATTCTTTGGGAATCTTTCAAGAGTACATGGAATATGAATATTAATACACTCTGTTTTCCTTGTTACTCCAGCTCTTGTTCCTATAGTCCATCAGAGCTAAGAACTATGAAGGACAGAGATAAATGACTCTTCCTCCACTGTGCATTATAACCTCTAGTGAGCACTTTCCAACTGTCTTTTCTAGAATCCTGTCTAACGTGGTTTGGTTCTGAAATGTCTATTCCCTCCTCCCACCCAACTCTAATGTGTTGAAGGTGGTCTCCAATGTTCACAGGTTCACTTTCTTTGAAAGTGGTTTGATCACGAGTTTTGATGTAATCAATGGATTTATCCATTGATGGGTTGAAGTTGAATGGATTCTTGGGAGGCAGTGGGAATTCTTGAGGTGGGTGGTACCTATTTGAAGAACTATGTCACCAGGTCATGCCCATATATGTACATGTCCCTGGTTCTTTACTCTGTGTCTCTGCCTCCTGGCTGCCATGAAGTGGATAGCCTCCATACCACATATGCCTGATACTGTGATTTCTGCTTTGCCCCAGGTCCAAATCAATGAGACCACATGCCAAAATAGGCTTTCTTTCTTTAATTCACCTTTCTTAGGCATTTTGTCACAGCAGTTGAAAGGAAGCTAAGGCACTAGGCTGTATGGAAATGTACTGAGATTTGGTCAGGCACATTTTTCAAGCAGAGAAAGCATGTCAGTGATTTGGCAGGGATCCTGTCTTCAACCTCCTTTTTAAGCTTGTGAATAACTTTTTTTTTAATTGAATTCAAGTCTTCCCTTCCCCTTTCTTCTCCAAATTATATCCTCATTTTTATTTCTAATGTAATTAGAATCTGTTCCAGAAAGCTAAATCTGAAAGTGTTTCCAGCTACAGCAGAAAATTTATTACATATGTTTTTAAAAATTGTAACCTAAATGAGAAACAACATGAAGATGGGATTTCATTACAGTTCTCATCCAACCTACATTTCTCATCCCTCTGACCTATTTGTTCACTACACTCTGTGGTTATTGATAGCTCTGTCAGGAGAAGCTAGAGAGGGCAGGACCAAAAGTCTAATGTGGTTGGCTGGATGTGACTTGGGTGTCTTGGGTTGGTTGGTTAGTGGTCCATCAAAACATAGTTCTTGATCTGTAGGATTGGCAGTTTCCTCCATTTTGAAATGAAATAACTCAGCAGTGATGGAAGACAAAGCATGGTCCTCTCATACTTATCCTTGGGTTGTGTTTGGACTTTGAGTATGCAAGTCAATGTTGTGTGTTCTACCCAGGCACAGAATCAAGAATTTCAGACTCTTGAAATCCAGAAGGAACAGCTGGGAGATGTAAGTCAGTTGAAGTGCTCTGGAGATACCTGGAAGGAATGAGGAGTGTGGAGGAACAGGCTTCCTCTGAAGCTTACTATCTTTTTGATACTGGAGGTTCAACAAGAATCCATTCCAATTTTTCAAAAGGATCTAGAAATTTGCATGAAATTTCTCAAAATCTGAATGTTAGTTACCAATTTTAAAAAGCTTTAGCCTCCCCTGCCAGAATTTCCCACAACAATGTCACTCTGCTTTTCCAGTCCAAAGCAGTGAAGTCAGCTATGCATAGACTGAAATCTCCAACACAATGCACTATGGAAACCTTTTCTCTTTTGACTTATTTTCCTCAGATCTTTTGTTACAGTCGTAGAAATTTAAGACACTGATGTTGCACTAAAATGTATTAAGGTTTGGCAAGGGTCACTCTTCAAGTACTTTTCTAGTCATTGGGTTCCTATGCTGTAATCTAGGTGTGTTAGAACCTAGAAAGGGAAACAGTTGGGGGAACTGGAAGATTTTTAAGTCATAATCCCCAATTAATCAAACAAAACATGGCACTTTAGGGTTCCTTTTTGCAACTCCTGTTCTGAATTTTATTGTGTGAAGGTCAGACCAGGACTTGAATAAACAAAAGGAAAACATTGGGCTTTTTTTTTTTTTGAGACAAGGTTTCTCTGTGTAGTCCTGGCATCCTGGGTGTCCTGGAACTCGATCTGTAATCCAGGCTGGCCTCAAACTTAGAGATAAAGGCATGAGCCATCACTGCATAGCTTGCATTAAGCCTTTTGAAATATTAGAGGGCCTCCCGAGTAATGTCCTGCAGAGTCTGACTACCATCATGAGTAGGATGTGAGGACAGAGCTGGATATCTGTGGTAATCTAGAGCAGAGGCTGTGAAGGGCATGCTGGGGAAGGTGAGGCAGAGCGCCCACTCCATACAGCAGACCTCTGGTTTGCTCCTAGTTCCCTTGGCTCTATACTTCTATGCAACCAAGACAAATACTCTGAGAGTTAAATGAAGGAACATGTTCCATCTGCTCCTGTGAGTCAGGCTCATCCTCACTGGCACAGAGCTCCTCAAGATGTCTTTAAAAGGAAGGGGTGGAGGTCACTGATGAGCCAAGAAAGAGAAAGAGCTCAGTGATCATAATGTTATGGTGTATAAACAGAAGCACAAAGAATAGGGAGAATTTGCACAGAATAAAAACTTAGGAAGGAAAAGACCAGGAAACCCAGAGTAACGAGTAGTGGAGTAAATTGTAGAGATGGATATGCATCTCTACAAGTTCAGGTGACCCCCAATGGTTAGATTTGATATTTGCTGTTTTCAATTTGCTTAATAAACACTAGTGTGGTTTCTTAGGACTTTACAAATACTTGTCCAATTAACTGTCACATCATTACTGCAGGCAGTTACAACCAGTGATACTAATTATATTCATTATTTTTAAATTTTATTTTCAACAACATCTTCCTCATCATTATATGTGTGGTGTGTGTAGAGGTCAGAGGACAACGTTTGTGAGTAGATTCTTTCCTTCCGCCGTGGGATCCAGGAAAGAACTCAAGCTATCAGGCTTTCTCTGCAAGTATCTTTAATCACTGAGCCATCAAGCAAGCCCCAATTACGCTCATCATTATAGTCATTTTATAGATGACAAAATTGACAGTTTTAGTGTCTAAACATTTGTGATGATTTCACAATGACGGGACAGAAAGTAATGACCCCTGAATAGCTGACAGCCAGGATGCTGTTAAAACTCCGGTTGAGAGAAGGCTGCCACAGAGAGTACCACCCAAGGGGAAGGGTAACAGTGAGCTGGAACTGGGATAGGCAGCTTACAGATGGCAAGCAGGTTAAGCCTGGCTGGGTTTTTCAGGCCTCTTCCAGGTTGGATATTTTGATGATCCTAGAAGCTCAAAAGAGAAGGGACCACATTCTTAAATATTTGACATCTCTCAGTCAGGCATGCAATGTAAGCCAGTTGTATTAGAACCTAGTAAGAGAAATAGCAAACTGTCTCCAAAGAAGAATTGAAATATTTTTAATCATAATTCCCAAACCAGTCAAAGCAGCTCTTATGAAATATTGCCTTGAAAGATCCAGAAACACAAAGATCACTCACTCGTAAGTAGCAGAGACAGAATTTGGCATTAGACAGTCTAGTTCCAGAGTCCACACCAGCAGAGAGAGAACAAGGTAAGGTTAGAGAGGCATCTGAGAGCCACACAGAGAGGCCCTGGGCTTTCTTTGGTCAGATGAAACACTGTGAGAGAGGAACACAGATGGGTGACAAGGACAAGGTTGTACAAGAAGCTTGTGGCTTCACTGCTGCCAAGCTGCTTGCCTTCTCTAATATCCACACAACTGTTTTGTAATGTTGTTTTGTGGCCCCTTCTTCCACCAAAACAAAAATGATTTGTCCTGCTCCATTGGAAATAGGCCAATCTAGATGCAATTTTTACAGACAAAGGAAAGGGATTTTTTACAAATAAGTCAGTAGCTAGCTGATGTTTAAATTTCCTGTTTAAGAAACCTGAGCACATACATCTGAGCAAAGTCCAATTATTTGTAAGGTTTGACATCTCTTTCCATCCCTCCTCCTGGTTCTTCCCCTCACTGTTTCTGAACTCAAACTGGGAGTTATGAAAAAGATGATTATAGCTGCCCCTCTTACTATTTCAGTTTGTGCTAAACTCACATATTCATCGTGATCAAATATTGAATGCTAAAGAACCACCTATTGGCTTTGCCCTAAAATGATTAGCTAAGAGTAGGGAGGGCACTGCAGAGCTGGAGAGGGGGAAACGTGCTGCTCTCTACTCCTGAAGCATATTTTATGCTTCCTGTTCTCTCCCCATCCTGCATGCTGGTTAAGCATTTAGAAGCCAGGCCTCTCGATTCTGGAAAGCTGATTGCTGTAATAAGTGCCAGGAGTCGATTGCTGGAGACTCAGCTGCTTGGTGCTCAGCTTCTGAGGAAAGCTTACTAGCACAGAGGAAACCTACTCAGCACCCTGAGAACACTTGTGGGGTGTGCCCTCATCACTCCCCAGGATTCAAATTACACAAGAAATTTATTTCTGGTCTTTGACAACTGGGAGGGTATCAGTGTAGACAAGTAGAGAGTTTGAGGCCTCTCAAAGGCAAACTGGGTCCTTGTTTTGTTCCATCCAGTGCTGAATAGGGCTTGTCCCATGCTGAACCCTGAACAGCATGACAGACTTAGTTCAGAAACTCTAATGTTAACTCCAAAGATTCAGGCCTTTTATTTATTTTGTATTATTTGACCCTCATGTGGCTTCCTAGGCAGCTCCCTGTCCACACTGTTCTATGATTGCCTGCCTTTTGACTTCAGCTAGTGTAATTCTAACTCCTGATGCCTAGTGGAACACGATTGTAAGAAGTCCTTGGGTGTAAGTTGATTCCAGGATCACAGGTCTATACCAGTTGTCTGCATCATGGTTTAACTCATTAGATAGCTTAACTTGTTAGAGTAAGGTAGCATTGATGAAATTAGTTAGGTTAAAAAATGAGCACTTAATAGATAGGATTACTTGCTTTCTTTATTTTATTTTTATTAAAGGCGTTAAATGAATTGAATTTTTAACTTATCTATTTTTATGTTTTTGAATTTACATCATTTCTATCTATCTTCTTCACCCTTCAACTCGTCTTGTGTTCCACATGTTTAGGGCTGACCACTTGGGGTGGTGTTTGTGAGCATTGAAATCTGCCATATTTTCAGGATCTGAATATTCTTACATTTTCTGTATTTCCATATTTTATCCAAAGAACTTGCTTTAGTTTTACACCTTTAAACCAGATATTTACCCCCAAAATAGGTATAGGGATCATTTTGAATAGTATATGATCAATGATCACAGTAACTAACCTATAAGTTTATCTTCCTGTGGGGAAAATTAGTGGCTGCAGCTGTGGGGGTCCGGGGAGGCTTCCACGCTGCGGTGGGTCCCACATGTAGGAGGAACGTCTATGGTTCCAGCGGCCTGGAGGCTTTGGTGGTGGCAGGCCCCAATGACACGAGGAAGTCCTTGGTTCCAAAAGGGTTTATTGTCATGGCAGATGGTGGATGGATTTGGATGTACCTCCCTTAAAACTCAGGGCAGTCCCAAGTTATATAGGGAGGGAGAAAGGGGGAGGATCTGGGGAGGATCGGGGGCGGATCTGGGGAGGCATGCTTAATTTGCTCCGCCCTCTGGCCTTCATTAGTATGTAAATCTCTAGGCCCTGAGGCCTCTAGTCACACCCTCTACCTGTGCACTTTGGGAGAGGCTGTAATGGCCTGCCTACATGACTGAGTTTTAAGGAGACTAGACTGCTTTTCAAGACCCTGGGTTCTTGGGACGTGCTAAACTCCTACTGGTTCTCACACAGAGTCTCGGGGTTCTAGGCAACTGCCCAACCATGACCCAGAATACCCTTACGCAGTCCCACATCTTCCTTTAAAAATTAATTTATATGTATGAAAATGCAATAGTTAAATCCATGTGCAACTTATGCAAGCACAAGGACCTGAGTTCAAATCCCAGCAGCAGCCACGTAAGAGGCCAGGTGCAATTGTGCAGGTCTGCAGTCCAGTCAACTCCTCAGCAACCTGTAGGTTGCAGAGTGAGGACATCTAGTACTTGCCTTTGTTTACATTGAGGTGTGGAGTGTAACTCACAGAAGACAAAATCTGGGGACTCAGTGTGATCACTGCCTAGTCAAAACTTCACTACTTAGACGCTGCTGATTTTCAGAGCTGAAGCATCCAGGGTAGGAGACTGATGTCCTCTTAGTGTGAAATATGAAAACAAAACATGAGGTTATCTGTCCTATTACGATGTTTTAATATGTGTCAATAATACTGGTGCACCAGGATGGAACCTTCCTGATTTCAGAAAGATCTGAACACGGTGGTAAGATATGCTGAGGCAACGGCTCGGGACAAAGTAGTTTTCCCAGTTAATATTCTAAGAAATTGGTCTTTAAAACTAAAAGATGGCTCAACAATTATCTAGAAAAGCACGTGGATGATCTCTTGATATAAATCATTTTCTGACTTTCTATTATTATTATTATCATTATTATGATTATTATTATCATCATCATTATTATTTTTACTCTGTGATTGTGGCAATCAAATCCAGAGCCTTGTACATGCTAGGTGAGTACTCAACCACTGAATTACATCCCTACCCCTGTTCTTTTCCATAAAAGCTATTTTTATACTCTAAAATAGATATTTAATTTTTTTAAAAGATGGAAACTATAGAAAACTAGAAAGAAAAATTGCTTTAATTCTCTACCTATATTCATTTGAACGTACTTCCTTCTAATCTTTTGGATATGTTTGATTTAGTGTTACTGTGATCATGTGTCATTCAAAATGATCCCTATACCTATTTTGGGGGTAAATATCTGGTTTAAAAGTATAAAACTAAAGCAAGTTCTTTGGATAAAATATGGAAATACAGAAAATGTAAGAATATTCAGATCCTAGAAATATGGCAGATTCAATGCTCACAAACCCCTCATAATGCAATAGTGCATTTGAAATATTAGATAAAAGAGATTTTTTTTTTTGATGTACAGGCAAATCAGAGGAAACTAAGGCATATGTCTGAGGGGAAATTATAGACTTAAAGTTGGAAAGACACATGTTCACCTGGTGTTTGAACTGCCAATATCTGCTAATCCCTATATGAACTATATGTCTATATGTCTGGGTTTAAAAGACCAATAAGAACAGGAGATAAGATAGAGGTTTTGTTGCCTGTGCCCTGGACTTCTCACTGCCTGACCCTATCTGCCCTTGAGGGTGGGAAGTGAGGTAGTGTGGAGTCAATGACACAGACTCCGGGAGCAGGTGAGAAACACTGCAGCAACCTCATCTGAGCACTGCTTCAAGTGCCTTTAATATCCTCCACCCATGTGCCCCATTGGTCCCAAGACAGAATCTTTTCTAAATAGCAGTTCCTGATTGGCTGCCGTTGTCTGCACCAACAATCCTTGGTCTCTCAGGCAGTCCTCAGTTAGGTCCTCCTGAATGAGATGTTTTTTCCAGCTGCGTGGCCCCCTGTGTTTACAATAGAGGTGGCCCCGCCGTTCCTGCTACAGGGTTTAAATGGATAGAAAGTCAAAGAACCGTTCTCCTCAGTAAATGTGAAGTTTCTAGCAAGGCAGCATGCTGAAGATGGGTTAAAACTAAACAAAAGACCTGCTGTACAGATGACCCATGTTAGAAGGCTAAGCATTCCTAAGCTGTAAACATATGTAGATGTTTCTAACCTATGTCAGCCCCACTTCTGAGTTTTACCTTTAACATGACACGGAACAATATGTATTCTGAATTCTCAGTTTCCTTGAGCTAACAATATGCTATAGGTTTCTCTCTGGTGATTCTGTGCAGCTTTAGTGGTCAGCTGCCTGATCAGAAGGCCAAATAATTGCTTCTTCTAAGCTCGTGTGTGTGTGTGTGTGTGTGTGTGTGTGTGTGTGTGTGTGTGTGTG